>NW_026068084.1:1470267-1527457 GCF_014885135.2 Alexandromys fortis
ATCATTTCATTAGATGCTGAAAAAGTATTTGACAAAATTCAACATCCCTTTATGATAAAAGTCTTGGAGAGACTAGGGATACAAGGGTCATACCTAAATATAATAAAAGCTATATACAGCAAGCCGACAGCTAACATCAAATTAAACGGAGAGAAACTCAAAGCCATCCCACTAAACTCAGGAACACAACAATGCTGTCCACTCTCAACATTAAGGATTTTTACTGTGTTTCTTTACTATTTACTGTTAAATAGGTGTTGTTAGTTGGATTTCAGAAGTTCTTTATACAATGCAATTTTAGAAGAAAACATCACAAAATTAAGAAGAAAAATTCTGTGCCTTGCTAAGTGTATCTAATATTTTATGCTTATTTTCTCTGTGAAAATATTTGCCTTTTTAATTTTGTGAAAAATATATTTCGGTTACCATGACTTCTTTGCGACTTGAGAGAAGAGTCTTTGAACTTCGGGCTCTTTTCATGTTTCCGGAACCTTCTCCTGCTTACATCTGTGTAGACCTGTTTGCTCTGCTGTGATTTCTAGTGAGGAAGCTCAATTCATGCCTTGTAAAAGGTCTCCTAAAAGCATTCCCCTACCAGATCCAGATCAAAAAGGCGATTTAGTCAATTGTTAATGTGGAAGACCAGTAGCTGTAGGAGTGGAACACACAGCTAATTCCAAAGAAGGTCCTGACCCCACCCCTGGTCCTGCTCTTCACTGGATGGCTATTTGTAGCCAGGCAAAGGCTCCCTTGTGAGTGGGCAGCATCCTACTGCTGGTCCACTCTTAGACATGAGTGAGGCACAAAGACAGGCTGCTTTCAACTCAGGTCACACTCTGGATGAAGAGGATATCTCCTGAGATCAGCTGTGACCTCTATCACCTCTATAACCTTGGGAGGGAGATCACAAGCCATCCCCGGAAATGTTTTTAATGTTTCTGCAAAAATAGCACCTATTAAATCTTCTGTGATGAATGAACTTGATTCCGAATGCAAGCTATCTTGACAGTCTATCTTACCTCATTGCCTAAAGTTAAGAATCTAATGTGTAATAACTTCAGCAGTCACAGATGCTGCCCGTAGCAGCGGCCTGACTCTCAGAGTGTGAATAAAGTTCTGTGTCCCTGCCATAGCTATTACATCACCTTCCAGACTATCTGCTTTGAAATTCTCATTTTTGAGGTGGGACGCAGGAAAAAATAAAATAAAAATAGGCTTGTTCTGCTAATATAAGATAAAAGAGTGTCCACCACCGATGGCGTTTAGTAAGTTATGTAAGTTTGCAGAGGTGGTAAACTAGTAGCAAGCTAACACTCCAAAGTTGTGAGGTACAACAATACATCCTTTCTGATTTTCATTTTAGATACATTAGGTCACTAGTTTTAAAAAGATATTGTCAGGTTGTCTGAGGTTGATGCGTTTTTAGAGTTCTGGCTGATAAGTTGATTGAATTCACAACAATCTTCCCCTACATTTAACATTTTCTATTGTACCACGGATAGGCGAATGCCTATAAAGAACAGGGTATGAAATATTTTAGGCTTCTTTAGCCAAATGTCCTCGTGACAAATGTTGCAAATTCTCTACTTAGCTTCTGGAGTAAGAAAGAGGAGACAGGGTTGCAGAAATAAACTCTGTTTACACAAGCAGTCAGCAGGGCGGCTCTCCTCACTGGTTCTTCAGTAAGTACAGTACCAGTACGTCGGGACTGTGAGGGTTTCATCCAGTCTCGGGGGAATACCTTCATAAAGCAGAGCATGTGGTCTCCTCAGGAAGGGACAAGATGCAGCCCTGGGGCTAAGAAATGAATATCACAGCACTGATTAATGTTCCCTTGTCCTCTGCTCTGTAGGAGCTCTCTAAAGTAATTGATCCATGTAGAGGATTCACTACTGATGAGGGGAGTTAGCGCGGCTCAGAAATAGGTGTTGGATTAGGGTGGCAGCATGGTGTATTGTGTGAGTCTATTCAGGTCCATAGATTAAACCCTTGCTCTTCTCTCTGCCAACTGTGTGACACTGCGGGGTGAATTGCTTACTTTTTCCAGTGCAGTGACAAAATACATAATGCCACATAAAGGAGGGATTATTTTGACTCAGAAGTTTAGGCTACAGGGTATCACAATAGGAAAGTTCTGATGGCAATAGCGTGAGTCAGTGGGCACATCACCTCTGAAGACCGGGGTCAGGCTGGATACATGGCTTCCACAGTCAGGGGGCAGTGGACACATGGTTTCCACAGTCAGGGTTAGGGGGCACATGGCTTCCACAGTCAGGGTTAGGGGGCACATGGCTTCCATAGTCAGGGGGCAGTGGGCAGGTGAACACATGACTTCCATAGTCAGGGAGCAGTGGGCACATGGCTTCCACAATCAGGGAAAAGGAGAACAAGGCTTCCATAGTCAGGGGGCAGTGGGCAGGTGAACACATGACTTCCATAGTCAGGGGGCAGTGGGCACATGGCTTCCACAATCAGGGGGTAGGTTGTCAAAGCCCCCACAGTCAGGGTCACATGGGCACGCTGTTTCTGCAGTCAGAATGGGTGAGCACATAGCTTCCATAGTCACAGGCGGTGGGCACATAGATTTTGTAGTAAGGGAGCAGGCGGTGACTGATTCTACTCCATGCACTTTCTTCTTTCAGTAGCCCTGGTCCTGGTTCATGGTACAGGCAAGTCATTTGGCAAATATTATTAGTTATTTCTTTTTGCAAATTCCATAGCAAATTTATTCAATGCCCATCAACTACTCTGAAGTAATTGGTGCTGCCAGATGCAGATATGTCTCATTGTCATAAAAAAAGAACCTAGGTTATTTTTGAATTTGATATAATATTTGTACTATAGTTTGAGAAGTTCATAAATGCATGCAATGTATTTTAATCATAGTCATTTGACACTCCTCCCTCTAACTCCCACCAAATACATCTCCCTTTTCTCTTTTTAATTGTTTTTATTGAACTATATTTTTTTTATTCCCTCCATTCCTTCCCCTTCCCTTCTACCCTCTCCCACAATCCCCATAGTCCTAAGTTACCCAGGAGATCTTGTCTTTTTCTACTTCTCATGTAGATTAGATCCATGTATGTGTCTCTTAGGGTCCTCATTGCTGTCTAGGTTCTCTGGGATTGTGATTTGTAGGCTTTTTTAAAATAATCTTTCTGGGTTTGGGTTACCTCATTCAATATGATGTTTTCTAGATTCAGCCATTTGCTTATAAAAATTTCAAGATGCCCTTATTCTTTTTCTGCTGTGTAGTATCCCATTGTGTAAATATACCACATTTTCATTATCCATTCTTTGGTAGAGGGGCATTTAGGTTGTTTCCAGGTTCTAGCTATGACAAATAATGCTGCTATGAACATAGGTGAGCACAGGTCCCTGTGGTATGAATGGGCATTCTTTGGGTATATACCCAAAAGTAGTGTTGCTGGGTCTTGAGGTAGGTTATTTCCTAATTTTCTGAGAAATTACCAAACTAAAATGAGAAGCAGCTATACCATTCTGCACTTCCACTAGCAATGGAGGAGTGTTTCCTTTACCCTAAATCCTCTCCAGCATAAGTTGTCATCAGTGTTTTTGATCTTGGCCATTCTGACAAGTGTAAGATGAAATCTTAGAGTTGTTTTGATTTGCATTTCTCAAATAGCTAAGGATATTGAGCATCTTATTAAGTGTCTCTGAGCTATTTTAGATTCATCTATTGAGAGTTCACTGTTGAGAACTAAACCCCATTTATTTAATGGATTATTTAATCTTTTGATGATCAATTTCTTAAGTTCTTTGTATATTTTGGAGATCAGCCCTCTGTCCAATGTGGGGTTGATGGAGATATTTTCCAATTCTGTAGACTGCCATTTTGTCTTGTTGACCATGATCTTTGCTTTACAAAAGCTTCTCCGTATCAGGAGGTCCCATTTAGTAATTGTTGTTCTGAGTGTCTATGCTACTGGGGTTATATTTAGGAAATGGTCTCCTGTGCCAATGTTTTCAAGTGTACTTCCCATTTTCTCTTCTATGAGGTTCAGTGTAGTAGGTTTTATGTTGAGGTCTTTGATCCATTTGGACTTGAGTTTTGTGCATGGTGATAGATGCAGATCTGTATTCCTTCTTGTACATGTTGATATCCAGTTATGTCACTACAATTTGTTGAATATGCTTTCTTTTTCCATTTTATATTTTTTGCTTCTTTGTCAAAAATCAGGTGTTCGTAGGTGTGTGGGTTGATATTCAGGTCATCGATTCAGTTCCATTTGTCTTCCTGTATGTTTTTATGCCAATACCAGGCTGTTTTCAGTACTGTAGCTCTGTAGTAGAGTTTGAAGTCAGGAATTGTGATGCCTCCAGAAGTGCCTTTATTGTACAGGATTGTTTGGGCTATCCTGTTTTTGTTGTTTTGTTTTTGTTTTTTTTCTTTTCCATATGAAGTTGAGTGTTGTTCTTTTGAGGTCTGTGAAGAATTTTGATAGGATTTTGATGGGGATTGCATTGAATCTGTAGATTGCTTTTGGTAAGATTGCCATTTTTACTATGTTAATTCTACCTACTCAAAAGCATGGGAAATCTTTCCACTTTTTGATATCTTCAATTTCTTTCTTCAAAGATTTAAACTTCTTGTCATACAGGTCATCTACTTGTTTGGTTAGAGTTACTCCTAACATTTTATGCTATTTGTGGCTGTTGTTAAGGGTGTTGTTTTTCTGATATCTTTCTCAGCCCACTTATCATCTGTGTAAGGAGGGCTGCTGATTTTTTAAGTTAATCTTGTATCTTGCCACATTACTGAAGGTGTTCATGAGTTATAGAAGTTCGTTGGCAGAATTTTGGGGGTAATTTGCATAAACGATCATATATTCAGCAATGAGGGAGAGTTTGACATCTTTTTCTATTTGTATCCCCTTGGTCTCCTTTTGTTGTCTTATTGCTCTAGGTAGAACCTCAAGTACTATATTGAATATATATGGAGAGAGTGTACAACCTTGTCTTGTTCCTGATCTTAGTGGGATCACTTTGAATTTCTCTCTATTTAGTTTGATGTTGTCTTTTGGCTTGCTGTATATTGCATTTATTTTGTTTAGGTATGTTCCTTGTATCCCTGCCTTCTCCAAGACCTTTATCATGAAATGATGTTGTATTTGTTGAAGGCTTTTTCAACATCTAATGAGATGATCATGTGTGTGTGTGTGTTTTTTTTTTCCAGTTTGTTTATATGGTTGATTACATTGACAGATTTTTCTTATGTATGTTGAACCATACCTGCATCTCTGGAATGAAGCCTACTTGGTAATGGTGAATAATTTTTCTGATGTGTTCTTGGATTCTGTTTGCCAGTATTTTATTGAGTATTTTTGCATCCATGTTCATGAGTAAGATTGGTCTGTAATTCTTTTTCTTAGCAATGTGTGTGGTTTGGATATCAGGGTGATTGTTGCCTCATAAAAAGGGTTTGGCAATGTTCCCTCTGTTTCTATTGTGTGAAACAATTTGAGAAGTATTAGTTCTTTGAAAATCTTCTAGAATTCTGCACTGAAACCATCTGGTCATTGGCTTTTTTTTATTATTTGGACACTTTAATAACTGTTTTAATTTTTTAGCAGCTATAGGTCTATTTAATTTGTTTATCTGGTCTTGCTTTAATTTTCATAAGTGATATTTATCCAGCAAATTGTGCATTTCCTTTAAGTTTTCTCTGATTTCTGGATTTCCTCTATGTCTGTTGTTATGTCCTTCTTTTCATTTCTGATTTTGTTAATTTTAATTCTCTCTCTCTCTCTCTCTCTCTCTCTCTCTCTCTCTCTCTCTCTCTCTCTCTCTCTCTCTCTCTCTCTCCCTTTTTATTAGTTTGGTTAAAGGTTTATCTAGTTTGTTGATTTTCTCCAAGAACCAACTCTTTGTCTCATTGATTCTTTGTAATTTTTTTGTTTCTATTTTATTGAGGTCAGCTCTCAATTTGATTATTTTCTGTCATCTAATCCTCCTGGACAAGCTTCTCTTTTTGTTCTTGAGTTTTCAGATGTTCTGTTAACTCACTAATATGGGATTTTTTTCAGCTTCTTTATGTAGTCATTTGCTGCTAGGAACTTTCCGCTTAGCACTGCTTTCATTGTGTTCTATAAATTTGGGAATGTTGTGTGGGTATTTTTGTTGAATTTTAGGAAGTCTTTAATTTCTTCCTTTATTACTTCATTTACCCATTGGTTATTCATGTGAACATTATTTTATTTCCACGAGTGTGTGGGTTTTCTGAAATTAGTGTTACCATTGAGTTCTAATTTTAAGCCATGGTTATCTGATAAGATACATGGACTTATTCCAATTTTTTTGTATCTCTTAAGGTTAGCTTTGTTACCTAGTATGTGGTCAGTTTTTGAGAAGGTTCCATGAGGTGCTGAGAAGAAGGTATATTCTTTTATGTTTGGATGGAATGTTCTATAGATTTCTGTTAATTCCATTTGAGTTATAACATCTATTAGTTCCCTTATTATTTCTCTGTTAAGTTTCTGTCTGGTAGACTTGTCCATTGGTGGCAGTGGGTTGTTGATGTCTCCCACTGTTAGTGTCTGGGGTTTAATGTATGACTTAAGCTTTAGAAGTATTTCCTTTACATATGAGGGTGCTCTTATATTTGGGGCATATATTCAGTATTGAGATTTTTCTCTTGATTTTCCCGTGACAAGTATGAAGTGTACTTCTTTGTCTCTTTTGATTAATTTTAGTTTGAAGTCTGTTTTGTTAGATATTAGGATAATACCCCAGCTTGTTTCTTAGGTTAATTTATTGGAAAAAATTTTCCCAACCCTTTATTCTGAAGTGATGTCTGTCTTTGAGGTTGAGGTGTGTTTCTCCTATGTAGAAGAAGGATGGATTCTGTTTTTGTATCCAATCTGTTAGCCTGTGTCCTTTTATAGATGAGTTGAGTCCATTTATATTAAGGAGTATTAATAACCAGTGATTGCTATCTCCTGTTAATTTAGTTTTCATTGTTAGTGATGTTAATTTTTGTGGTTTTTCCCTTCTTTTTGATTTGCTGCTGTGAGATCATCAATTGTCTATGTTTTTTGATATAGCCAACTTTCTTGGGTTGGAGTTTTCCTTCTAGTACTTTATGTAGGGCTGGGTTTGTGGCTAAGTATTAGTTAAATCTGGTTCTGTCGTGGAATATCTTCTTTTGTCTATCTATGATGATTGAAAGTTTTGCTGGATATAGCAGTCTAGTTTGGCATTCGTGGTCTCTTAATGTCTGCATAACGCGTGACCATGATCTTCTGCCTTTCATTGTTTCCATTGAGAAGCCAGGTGTCATTCTGATAGGTCTGCCTTTTATGTTACTTGTCCTTTGTCCTTTGCAGCTCTTAATAGTCTTTCTTTATTCTGTATGTTATAGTTTTGATTATTATCTGGCTAGAAGACTTATTTTTGGTCCACTCTATTTGGTATTCTTTTTTTTTAGACTTAGAAAGTTTTCCTCTATGATTTTGTTGCTTATATTTTCTGTGCTTTGGAGTTGAACTTCTTCTATCCCCATTATTCTTAAATTTGGTCTTTTCACGTTGTCCCGTATATCCTGGATATTTTGTGTTAAGCTTCTGTAGGTTTAATGTTTCCTTTGACTAATGTGTCTATTTCCTCTATTGTATCTTCAATGCTTGATATTCTCTCTTCCATACCTTGTATATGTAATATATATATGTGTATATATTATACACACACACACACACACACACACACATATATATATATATATATATATATATATATGTAAAAGCACCTTATTAACACTTTGTTTTCAGCCCTAAAATACAAGTTCAGGAGTAGAAGTTTAGTATAAATCATACAGAACATGAGAATACTTGAAGACAAATGCCTTTAAATAGGAACATAAAATGCTTGCTGGAATTAACTGCTCATAGGAAATTATCACGTGAAGCCTTGTAAGCCATGGGGCATACAAAAGGTTAGCATAGTAGACAGGCGATATTTGTAGATGTCTGAATGATGGCAATGTGCTTTGTAAAATAGGTAACATAGGAAGCTTGGGCATCACCTACTATATAGAGTTTGAGCTGAATTACGGAAACTCAAAAATCATAGGTTATAACAATCTGTATAATCCTCTTGCTACTTTGTGTGCCATAATACACTGCTGAAAAAAACATGAGTAAATTGAGAAACATTTCATATCCCTGCATTGTGGAAAATTATATTTTTAAAATATTCCACTTTTAAAAACCAATCTGTATGTAAGATAAAATCCAGTTCTTTTTAAAGCCCTTGTAGAACATGTTTAGATCTATAGAATTAAAAACCTTAAAATTGATATGGATCCAAAAAAGATAGCATTAGGAAAAATAATTTTGAGGAAAAAATCAGGAAGTATCACACTCTAGTTTACAAACATACGGAAGGGGAAAATGTAAGAAAAGAAATTCACAACTTCCAAGTATATAGAGAAAATAAAACTCATACACTACAGTGATACGGATTTGTATTATACAGTGACTATGGAAGAATTATGGACATTTCATGAGAAACTAAAACAATATGATTTGATTTAGCAATCCCTCTTCTGACTATCTCCAAATAAATTGAAATATGGATAATAAGTTGCTTTTACCCATGTGTTTATTGAAGCATAATTCACATCAGTGAAGGTATGGGTAAAACCTACGTGTCAATAAACAAATAGATAAAAGTGTACATAGCATATGCTGAGATACTCAGCCTTTGCAAAAGAAGAAACGCCCGCTCTCAGTGATATGCAGATGGCGTCCTACAAAGTGGCCACACACCAAAACATAATACTGCTTGGTCTCACTTATAAAAGGAAGATTTAAAAAAAAAAAGTAAAAACATGGGAGCAGAATCTGGGATGTGGGAGATCAGAAGGGGTGGGGTCACAGGAATAAATTACAGTTGTGCTGAATGCATCTTGGGGATAAACAATGCTGCCCTGAGCAAAGTAAAAGAGAAAAGGCCATTCTGATGAGGGATGCCTCTAGACTCGGGACATGACAGATGGAAATACAATGAATGCACACCTTTCTATGATGCACACAAGCCATGGGAAGTTGGGGGGAGGCTGCCTCTGTGAGAAACCTTTGCACTGTTGTGAGCCTTTCAGCATTCACTGGTGACAGTGAGCATCTAGGTGAGGTAAGGGGGTGCAGCATTGGACAAACAATGAAATGTATGCTTAATGGGGTTTCATATTACTGTGTTAAATTCACTTAAAATAAATGGTAGAGATAATCTGGGAAATTCAGACATCAGCACTAGTAAAAGATAATTAGCAGATGAGGGAGTAACAGGAAAAAGTAGAGATGGGATCAGTGGTCCCTATGCTTTGTGTATCCTGAGTTAACACCCACATTATCTTGAAGCCATGTCTCAAATTTTCATCAGCCTGCTTAGGACAGAGTGCCACACTTTGCAGATGTGAGTGAAGGTATCACACACTTCCACAGTGCTGTTGGTATTCTCGTGGGCAACCTGTGATCACGATGGGTGTATTTCCATCTATCACGTCCCAAGTTTAGAGGCATCCCTCATCAGGATGGCTTTACTTCTTTACCCTGTACACACTTCAATCACTTCTCCCAGGGTCTCTGCATTGTCTTATATGTGACTCATTTTCCTTTTCTGATGATCTAGCTATTTTGAGGAAGTTACAATAAAACAAATTAATAACAGCAGCACTTCAATATATTTTCTCCAGTCTAGTTTCTGCTGTGATTTCAGGGAAGACAAGACACAGAACAGATCAAAGGTGGCAGGAAAGAGTTTGAATAAATGGAGATGGAGAACAGAAGGAAATCCTTGCAAACTCAATTTTCTCTGCTGATAGAGGCCAGGGAGGCAATCTTAATGGTGTCCTCCTGGGTACCACATACCACTCCAACGCGTTTTAAGTCTCTGCAGTGTGTGTTTTACATCAGCCCTCAGAGTCCACTCCATTCAAGTTGGCAAAAGTGAAACTCTTGGTTCAGTGCACTACACAGGCAAAAGCCAGGTCGCATGCCTCTCCTTGCTGATAGACTACCTGGGGAATAGAAATGCGTCTGTAGATTGTGACAGACGTGCCTAACCTAGTTAGTGTTCAAATCTTTGGGAAGACTTGAATCTAGTAGGAATTCAGCACAAAACCCTAATTTCTTCCAGATGAATGAAGAGTAGTTTGAGGAGTATGCCAGGGAGTACACAGCCAAAGATGGATCAGATGAGATATGTTTATCTCAGAAGCCTATGCTAATTTTGTATTTTCCCCGTCTATGGAGTTCTGTAATTGCGCACATAAATCTGTGAAAAGACCTTGAGCTCTCTCTTCAGACTCTAACAGTGATGTGCTTAGGCTCTTATCTGTCCCCTGTTTTTCAAGCTGATCCCTTAATTTGAAAGAATTGGGTGCTGACTGTTGAGAACGGTTCCTACATTGCAGCGCTCAGGGTCTTCCCTACTCAGCTGTAACCATCAACTGGACTCAACCTATAATCCTCTGAAAAGAGAGTAACAATTGAACACTTGTCTCATTAGGTTCATATGTGAGAATGTCTGTGAGGGATTGTGGTGACTATTGATTGACACGGGATAGCTGAGCCCACCATGGGCACGTCTAATCCCTAGGCAGGTACCCTTGAGCTGTATAAGAAAGCTAGTTAAGTGTGAACAGGTGAGCGAGCCATCAAGCAGCACTCCACCATGGTTTCTGCTCTTCTTTCCTTGGCTGCAGATTCATGGTTGGAGATCATGCTTCATAGAATAGGAAACAGTTCGTTCCCCGTTTTCAGCCTTGACATTCTGCCCTGACTTCTGCAAGTGTGAGATGAAATAACCCATTTCTTCCTTCTTTTGGTCATGGCATTTCTCACAGCAACAAAGTCAAAGGAGGGCAGAGTCCAACCAAGAAAAAGAGTAGACGCATAGGATATTAAGGAAAACATTGGAGCTTCGCTAGGGCTATATTTATTTGTCTTCACTCTTGAGAGTAGAAATTATTTTATTTCTGAGAAAGTATTTCCTACACGTATATTTGGAGAGAAAGCCAAACATTACCTTGTTACATACCAAACAATTCTGAAATTTTTACTTACTATAACTCCCATGTGGCAAAACCAGACTCGAGTGGTTTTTCCTAGTAACAAATACACTTTTATCCAGAACTGAAACAAGAATCCAATTGTTTCAAATGTTTTTCCCCTTTGATACTGGTGGCTGTGCTCTCTAGCAGAGTCTATAAGGTAGAGAACGCTTCCAGTTTTATGTAAGACATCAAATCTTCTCTCAGAACCTCCTGACAGGCTCTCATGAAACACTCACATCAAGAATCTCTGGGTTTCCTCCCAGCGACTTTCACTTTTCCACAAAATTCAAATGAGCTGATATCATAGGAGATGAAGTACACTTTAGCAAGGAATTGGGAGATACTTAGCATCTTGATGGACTCACATCATATCATATACTTCAGAGCTGCACCATAAATGTCCTTGAGTAGGCTCCCTCCCTACATTTATTTCCTCATCTAGTGAACAAGTGGAAGAAAACTAATTCCATTATAATCCATTCCAAAATAGAAGCCAGGGTCTTTATTCTGGGAAGCATGACAGAAACACCTTCATGGCTAAGCGAGACTCAGGGTCACATGATGTGTGTTCTCATCATTAGTGTCCGACCCCAGGGGTTCCCTGAGGGGAGCGTGTCCACCTGTTGACAACCAATTTCGGAAGCCTGGTACAAATGGTGCCACTACTTTGCTGTTTTCTTCTCTACTAGAATTGATTTTTCTGTATTTTATGTTCTGACTGATCTCTCTTGTGGTCCTTTGTTTATCAGAGTCTGAGACCCACCACTAACTTGGATAGATCATTTTTCTGCAAGCCGAGACGTAATCAACCATTAACTGAAGGATTTGTACCATAAAGTTTGCAGACTCCCTGCCATTCTTCCTCAGTTCTCTATGCATTACTGGCCCTGCACATTCTGAAGGATAGCAGCTCAAGTCACGGAGTACCTTCAATTGCCACAGCCTACTCACATCAGCATTTGGGATTCTGAGTTGTCAGAAGTAGAAAAAATTCGTGTAAGTCATCTGACTTTTATTAAAAAACAGCAATAGTAATAGTTACAACATGCATTTTTTTTAAAAAAGATTTGTTTTACTTTTTAAAGTAATTTAAGTAATTTAAGGCTACATGCCAGCATGACTGTGTGTGGGTCAACTCACAAGTGCAGTTGCACACAGATGCCAGAAGAGGGCAACAGATTCTCCTGGAGCTGGCATTTTAGGTGGTTCTAAGTTGCCTGACATGGATGCTGGGTCCCAAGCTTGGATCTTCTGTAAGAGCAGTGTGTATTCTGAGCACCACTCTAGCCCAGCATGTAATATTAATGAATAATAATATTCACTATTATAATTTTATTAACTCTTATAAATGTACATAGAGGATGATGCTAACAAAGAGATGATTGATAGACAGCTGAATATACATCCAATCATGTATCATATATTTACTATATATGTACACCAGGTGCTTTGTGAGTGCAAGTACATGAAGATGTGAAAATCACAAATATATATATATGCACCAGTTGGCCATGTAATTTTTTTGAGATTACCATATAATAACAGCATTTCTCCCTTTCTGTTGCTCCCTCAAAACCCTCACATACACCTCTCCTTGTTTTCTGCCAAATCCATGACCTCTTTTTCATTAATTGTAATTACACTCATATACAGTAGTATGATTTTAATCAATATTCATTGATTTCTCATTTCAATAACATGTAAGACAGGTAGGCAGACAAGAACTATAGCATCCTGTAAAAACAACAATAACAATAACAAAATTCTAAGATATGAAAACAACTAGTGATTTGCCCAGGGCCTCATGCCAATTAGTAAAACTGTAGATTGGAAGTTTTTGTGCCCTTAGCTTAGGGGTTTTCTGGACTCCTAATAGCTGGAGAAAATCAGTGAGAACTCAGCACTGCAGCCCTCTGCTCTCTGCGTTCCCTCTCATGTTTCTTTGCTTCACTTACATATGACTAGCCAGAAGATGCATGAGCCACTTTGTGTCCCCATGACCTCCATTTATTGATGAATAAGTATCCTGTAAAACAGAGCGTCCTTCAGACTTTCCTGACAAATCAAGCCTCTGTGACAGGAAGGAGTCTCTCCTGTCAGGCGACACACAGCTTTGTGTTCTGGAAAACTAAATTCTGTCATCCCTTAACAACTGCACAGTAGGACACTTTATTTTCTTTCTTCTTTTCAATTGATTTTATTGAGCCCTACATTTTTCTCTGTTCCCCTCCCTGCCTCTCCTCTTCTCCCCTTTTAACCCTCCCCCAAGGTCCCCATGCTCCCAATTTACTCAGGAGATTTTGTCTTTTTCTACTTCCCATGTAGATTAGATTTATGGAAGTCTCTCTTAGTGTCCTTGACACTTTATTTGCAAATCAGCCTTAATGTTGGTATTTCCCAAAAGGTGAGAGAGTAGGTATAGCTAAGTGAGGTGTGTGGCAGAGCAAGGGATGGCCCCTTGAATGATCCAGTGCACTGGCATGGGCTGACTAGACTTAAAACGTGACCTCATTCATAAACATCATTGACTTCCCCAAAGGAAGCAATGGGGCCTCTGGAGTCAAAGGCACAGAGATACTGAAATGTCCCTCCTAAGCCAAGAACAGAATGTGTCCAAGAAGTTATCAGAACATAACCCAGATGATACCCAGTCAAAAAACTTAAGAGTCAGTTCATCTTTTGTGCCCCTGGGCAGTTCTTTTCTTAAGTTTTAAGCTGATCACCCACTAGGTTTATATGTACAGCCAATGTAGTTCATCTTTAATACAGATGAGGATAAAGTGGAAACTGTGAATACAGATGTTTTGAATGAGGGTGACCCATGTTGAAAAAGCAATTCTACATCCTGATTGTGTTGAGGGTGGTTGTATGAATCTTCACTCTTGGTAAAATTGTACAGAAATACACATACGACACACACACATACAGATACACACAACAGACATGTCATTCAAAGCACACACAGACACATGAACAGATATTCCACATGGGCAGTCATACACACGGATACACAGCACACATATATGCATATATACAAATACACACATCAGACACACAAATGCATACATGTAAAACTGATGAAGTTAATAAACTATAACAAATGTATAAAATTGTTTTAGAGAGATACAAAACGCTACAGCTGGGGAACAGTTGGAAGGAATTCCCTCTGTGAGGTTGTTTGCACACTCCTGATGATCTCTGTGTGTCTAAAGTTCGAAGTTCTGAAACACTCCTGCTGAGTTGGTTTCCAGTGGAGTAAATGTAAACTTTACAGACTGTGATGGTTTGAGCAGCTCTGGGAAAGAACCGTGAGCGTGGTGTTGGTAATGGCTTCCTGTTGCTGAAGGGTGACATTAATCTATAGAAAAGGAATTTTCTGTCTCAAACCTGTGCTTGATATTGTTCTGTATCTACTCTATGGACCAGATCTTTAAAACCAAAGCCAGGTTGGTCAGTTTACAAACTATGCAACCTTGTGAATTTTCCTTGCTTCTTGGGCTTTAATTTGTTCACCCACAGAATTGTGATCTTACTGAGCTTTTTCATACAATATAAATAATTTACATATGAATTTATTGAATGGGTGAGAAGTGTACTTACATGTATAAAGACATATTTTCAGTGACAAATGGATGTTATCATCTTTATCTTAATTGTACCGCACTGAGCAGAGTGAACAATGGAGTCTTTTGTGTGAAGTGAAGGATGGTCTTAAGGAATCAAACTGGAACTCCAGGGTGTTTCCTTTAATCTTTCAAACAGCAGGCCCTTGTAAGTCATTTATGAAAGTTCTCTATGGTCCTTGTAAGTCACACCAGAGCTAAGCCCACTCAGAAACAGGAACCCGCTGGCTTTGAGAAACACAGTGGTCCTTGGATGAGGTTTTCATGTTTCTAAGGAGGCCTGCAGAAATTGCTTCCTGTTCTAGGCTAAAGCAACCATGTCTTCTTCAGGGCAACATCTAATGCATTACACAGTGTCTTAATTTCCAATGAGATAAAAAGAATGACTTTCACGTATAGACAGGCTCAAAGTTTAGAATGATATAGCTGTATATAAATGTTGCTTTTTTGTTTTTTTTTTTTTTTACAAAATATATAGCTATTTTATCACAAAAGTTGGCCTTCCGGTTATTAGTGGTATAAATCGATCCATTATTGAAAGGGAAATTGGCAGATTAAAGAGTAATTTGAATTTGAATCTCTCAGCAGATGTGCCAGGTAAGAAAAGGAAGCAAAATATAGTGACCTCAAATATATTTTTAGGCACCCAGATACAGGAGTGATGGATTTGTGGAAATAATAGGGTGGTGGTGCTGCAGGAGCTCCTTCCACTCCTTTAGCCAGTAGCCTTTAAGATACCAGCCCATTTGGGCATGGTCTCTTTTGCTTTAAAAAGCAGCAGTAGCCCTGCTCTCTCTCTCTCTCTCTCTCTCTCTCTCTCTCTCTCTCTCTCTCTCTCTCTCTCTCTCTCTCTCTCTCTCTCTGTCTCTCTCTCACTTCCAGCTTTGCTTCAAGTGACTGTTCCTGGTCGTGCAGAGGGCTGTTGTCTAGGAAAGTGATCTGTAAGTTTTCCCCTTAGATAAATAGCCCTTTTATTAATCATAATTCCAAACTGGTGTGGGATTGTTTTGTGAGTTACATCTATAGGTGGTGTTGTACAAGTGTAAATCGGTGTAAGGAATAGGTTTGGGACTCAAACATTTATAGATTCTGGATGACTATCTACCTAGGAAAGCAGCACGCTTTGCTAGTCTAGTTGACATCCTGATGTCCAATTAGAGTTATCAATATAATACAAACAATGATATAAAATCCACCTAC
The DNA here is from genome assembly GCF_014885135.2 of Alexandromys fortis. NCBI lineage: Eukaryota > Metazoa > Chordata > Mammalia > Rodentia > Cricetidae > Alexandromys > Alexandromys fortis. Next base: position 1,486,165 of record NW_026068084.1, read on the forward strand.
CATGTCTGATTGTAAAGTTGAAATAAAATAATGGGCATGCATAGATTTTGTGGAGCACTGGCTGAACCTAGACACAGGTTCTCCTTAGCCACCCCCAGTTCTCCTCATACAGCTGCTCTGCTGGCTCCAACATTTGCTTTGCTGGAAATAGCATCAAAGACCTCTTCATATTGGCAAAAACTTGAGACTGTCACTGGTCATCTCAAGACATTATTGCCCACTGGCACCCTCCATCTCTGTATGGATCCCACTTATAATCCCCTTTTTTCTCTCTACAAGAAAAGTATAATAATGTTTATTCCTGGCTGCAATGAAGGAAACTCATCCAGATTGAGAGGACTCCCGTGACCAGACAGGTAATGTTTAACAAAAAAAACACAAGTTCTCTTCATGGTGGTGGCAGGTCCAACTGCCTTTCCCTTGCCCAGTCCTGTGCATTAGAGATGGGCCTTGCAGCAGAGTTCCATCTTCATTTGACTTGTTGCAGATGAAATCGTGATATCCTCAACCGATGATACCCACAAGCAGTACAGCTACTATGATTGCCATGCTTGTGGAATTACAATACACATTTTAAAATACAATTAAGGACTGAAATGCAGTTAAGGGAAGAACTTTCAAAAGTCATGCAAGGAGATGCTTTGATGTCCACATATTCAGAATAATATTAGAACTTCATATTCACTGAGGAGATTACAGCAGTATTTGCAATATTCTGTCCCAAAATGTATAGCCTCAATTAATTATGAGAAAATATTAAATACTCACTAATCATAAGTCATGAAAAGTGGTGAATCATGAAAGACCAAAAACAGGCCAATATAAGGGGAGACTGACTGCTCATTTGTTTCCTGGACCGTCAGACCTGAATAATCGCATAGAAAGTATATTAATTATAACACAGTTTGTCCCATTAACTCAGGCTTCTTATTAACTAACTCTTACACCTTAAATTAACCCATTTCTATTAATCTATATATCACCATGAGGCTGTGGCCTACCAGTAAAGGTTCCAGGGCATCTGTCTTTTTTGGCAGCTACACAGTATCTCCCTGACTCTGGCTACTCTCTCCCTGTATCTCTGTTCAGATTTCCCGTATGCCTTTATTCTGCCCTGTTATAGGATGAAACAGCTTTATTTATCAACCAATAAAACAACACATATACAGAAGGACATCCCATATCTTTTTCCCCTTTTTGTCTAATTAAAAAGGACAGTTTTAACTTTGACATAGTAAAATTACATATACAATTCAGGTATCAAACAAGAATTATAGTTACAATATTTAGTCCATTTGGCAAAATAAGGGAAATACTTTATCATCTATCCTATCTTTATGAGTCTAAAGCTTTATATCTAATTTATCCTTTAACATAACTAAGGAAAACTATAACTATGTCTTCAACTCTTCAAAGACCCCAGAAGGATATAATATTTCCTAAGTAACAGGAAGTACATTGTAAGCAACTTCCAAAACTCTAGAATTGACAGAGACATCTTGCTGCCTGGACAGCACCCAAAGTTCTTCTGTAACATTGGGATATCCATCTTCAGCCTATAAACCCATAGTATCCAGCCTACTCTTCCATGAAGCAGGAAATTTGAAGATCTGTTCTGCTTTGTAATGACAAAGCTCATCAGTTGATTTCTTCTGTGTCCTGCAGAATGTCTGTGAGTCAGGAACCCTGAAAAACTATCCTATCTTTTGAAACATTCAGCAGTTACTTTTCTTTGGGCCCTTCATGTTCAGTTCATACAATATACCATCAACCAATCCAGACAAGAGCAGTTTCTTGCCAAAATGGTTAGCCTTGTCATATTGAAGGCAAATTCCGTAATGAGTTTCTTCAATGCCTATCAACCTCTCTGAAGTAATTGCTATTGCCAAAAGCAGACATGTCTCACTGTAGAGAAAAGTCTAAGTTCTTGAAACATTTTAAATGCCATATTCTATAGGTCTTTCAAAGGGTTGAAGAATACCTATCCATCTAAAATAATCTATGTACAACTAGAAAACCTAAGTAACATGATTATAGTTTAACTATTATAGATGACTATCTATTAATCTCTATTTCTTAACTATACATTACATTTTTAAATGAGCTCCAAAATACAATGCCTTAAATAAGAGCAGAAATACATATATAAGTGTAACACTTTGATCTTTAATTTGTACAAATAGACCAAGATCCAAACCAATGTAAAGTATTGATCTCTATATCATATCCGTCTTATTTTTAATGGAAATTGACTGTGACCATTAATCAATTAAATCAATACCCATTAAATGAAAATAATGATTTATAAACAATATTTGGCAATTTGAGCATAGCTTAATGCTGATTGGGGGTGCTGTGTGGTTAGTCCATCTCAGCCATCAATCCTGAAGCTGTTGTGGATACTGGACTGCCTAGGCTATAACTTCTGTGGGTCTTGTTTGATCAAATCATATTAACCTTTAAGGAATCTAAAGATTCTCATCATCTGTTAAAACAAAAGCAGAACCTCTTTTCCAAAGTAACATAGCCTTAGACTCAAATTTTGAAGTCAAGATACCTTTAAAATATATATGTTGGATTACTTCAGCAGTCCCCACAATCAAATGTCTCTCTACAGCCAAAAATTTAAAGAAAACACAATAGTACGCATAATTCAGACTCTCTGTGTATTTTTTATCTTTACATGACACTTTTATTGCTTTTATTTATCTAATTATGTCTGTCTGAACTCTTTTTATACTACCTTTACTGTCTCTTTAAAGACTTTGTTTTATTTTTAACTGTCTATACTCTTTTCTCTCTCTCCCAAGCCTATGTACATTTATCCAAGATTGTGACCCATTCAGAGGACTTTTTTTTAATCTAAATCTGTCTTTATTGTGTATCAATAATTATTGTCTGACTAGGAATGCTTAAAAATGCTAAGCAAGCATGGCTAGGACCTTTGTTTGTTACATCCAGTCTAACATGGTGGAGGCTTGTTCACTGTCTCTGCTAGCCATGCCCACCACCTCAGCTACAGGAACTCAGCATGGGTCTATGTTACACCATTAAGTAAACTGAAACATGCTGCCCGAGACCACATCTAAATGCAGGACCTCTCAAAAGAGCCAGAGTTCATTCTGCCAGGACGAACCAGGAAGACTAGGAATGTGCAAAGCTAAATTCAGTTCCTTTAAATGGAGTTCCTTCCTGAATTCTAGAACACATTCATTGGAAATGATACTAAAATCTGCATATTATCTGGACTGTTGGTAGTGGCATGATCCAGATGTGATGTGTAAGGTCTTTGGATTTGGTTTTATTCTAATGGGTGTATTTATCCAGAAACAATGATACATTTTAGAATTACCACATACAGTGTGCAAGGGGAGAAAGTTTTTCCATGTTTTTTAAAAAAAAAATCCTGCCAGATGGTGGTAGCACAAACCTGTAGTCCAAGTACTTGGGAGGCAGAAGCAGGTGGATTTCTTTGAGCTCAAGGCCAGCACAAAGGTCTACTAGTCCTAGGACAGGCTCCAAAGCTACAAAACAAAATTTCTTGGTATGTTATTCTTTAAAATTCAGGGACAATAAATCAGTATTCAAAAAAATCAGAAATTTCAAAATTACCATTATCTTAAGATACTTTTAGTAATTTATTCGACAAACTACTATTCATTTTTTAAAGAATAAATACACCAGGTTTAGTAGAAATGAAACGGACTATTGCCTTCAGAACATTCAAACAGTGAAAAGAAGTGATCTAAAATTCAGATATCGCAGTAAGGCAGTATCCCTTAGTGGAATCATGCATGCATGATTCCCATTTACATACTTTCTTTGTACAGAAAATGTGTTGCACCTTGAGTGCGTGCAAAGCACTTACACCAAGCATAGTGTGAACATGAACTCATGAGTGAGCATCTTTTTTTTTTTTAATTTCCCTTCTTGGTGACCCTAAGAAGGATACAGATAGAGAACCCCAGGAAGAAAAATAGTTAAGATTTCCTAGGTAAACTAGAAGGGAACATGATGGGGGTTGGGAACCTGAGGGATCAAGAAGAATGAGTTTAGGGATGGATGGAAGGGGAGAGCAATGAAAGAGATATATTGAGAGAGGGAGCCATTACAGGGTTAGGGAGAAACCCAGTGTTCGAGAAATTCCCAGGAATCTACAAGGATGGCACCTTAGATGTCTAGGCATCTAAGACACCTAGCAATAGTGGAGAGGGTGTCGAAAGGCCTTTCCCCTTTAATTAGATTAGTGACTACCCTAATTGTCATCTTAGAATCTACATCCAGAAACTGATGGAAGCAGATGCAGTTACCCACAGCCAAGCACTGGGCTGAGCTCCTGGAGTTCAGCTGAAGAGAGGGAGGAGGGATCATATGAGCAAGGGGAGTCAAGAACATGATGGGGAAAACCACAAAGACAGCTGACCTGAGCTAGTGGGAGCTCATGGACTATGGACTAACAGCTGGGTAACCTGCATGGGACTGAACTAGACCCTTTGAATGTGGGTAACAGTTGTGTGGCCTGTTCTGTTGTGTGAGGGCCTAGCACTGGCACCAGGACTTATCCCAGATGCATGAACTGGCTTTTTAGAGCCTACGACCTATGGTGAAATACCTCTGTCATCCTTGATATGGGGTAAGGGGCTTGGTCCTGCCTCATGTTGGTTTGCCAGACTTTGTTGACTCCTCAAGGAAGGCCTTACCCACTCTGAGGAGTGGATGAGGGGTGAGAAGAGGGGAGGTGGGTGGTGGAAGGAGTTGGTATGTAAAATGAAAAGAAATTTTTCTAATAAAAAATAAAAAATCCCCCTTCTTCATTTGCCTTTATAGATTCCTGTACCCAAACAATTTTTGACAATTATTTCAAAATAAAGTTAAAGAAAACATTTTAAAATTAGTTTAAAATATTAAACTATGTTCATAGATGAAGTTGCAAATCTTAATGCATCATGCACATTGTTATATTGAGGAGATAGGCATTCTTTGTTCATAAATTTATCTTGGGACAAGCAACTAAGCCAAGAAACATGAAACTTTAATAACAGGCAGGGCAAAATGCTTCAGACAGAGAGTATTTATGTGTGTGCATTTCTCAATAAGATATAGAAATCACATGATACAGATTGCTGGAGAAGAGAATATTGAGAATGTTTGCTCCTGGACTTCAGAGACTCTGGGATTGTGGGACCCAACTCTGTTTCATTATCTAAGCCATCCAGTGTGAAAAAAAAATATTAAACTAAGAATGGATGAATAGAGAAACCACTTTGTATGTTAAGAAAACTCCAGGAGAAAAGAACAAGAGGCACTGAAAATCTGAGACTAACCAAATGCCACATTAAAGTCAATTTGAAGGACTGCGCAGATTGGAAGTCAAGTGCTCAGCAGTGAGGAGTAAATACCAGATATGTTTAAAGTGTTGATAAATAAAACATCTATATTTAAGGCATACAATTGTCCCAGGCTTACTATTGCTGTGATTAAATACTCTGGCAAAAGCAACATAAAGATTGAAGGGCTTGTCATACTTCATCTGTACTGGATACATTCTGTCCTGGCAGGAGACATTGTGGGGGCAAAAGCTAGTCCAGTTGCGCTGTCAGTGAAGAAGCAAAGTGTGATACTTTGTATACTGTTCAGGATCCAACCCAGGGGAGAGTGCCTGATTAAGAGGATCCTCCAAAGACTTGCCAGGAAGCCTGTTCCCACAGTGGATTATAGATCTCATATACGTGACGCCTGAAATTGGCCGCCATAGCTATGCATGATTTGGCCGGCATCGAGACTGAGCAATGGCTGCAATCATCAGTGAAGTAACACATGGATGACCGTGCAGAGTCCCACTGTTGTCTTTGTGGTGAGAACACTTAGGACCCCTCATGACATTTTAAGCCAGAGCTAGTGTGTGAGTGGCTGTGGTTATAATGCTGTCACTTCAGACCCAGAACGTGTGCACCTGTACTCCCAACCAATCTCATCCTGCTTCTCCTCTCTACAGATCCTGGATGCCATCTTTTCTTAGCTTCCATAATTTGGCTTGTTGAGGTTTTGCATATCCATTGCTTTGCTATAAAATGCCCCACAGTATAGTCACATATAAAACCATTTCATTTTATTATGCATTTGGTTGACTAGGAATAATAACATCATATACTTTTTTTTATTAGTTTACTCTTTATGATGTAAAATGTCACTGAGTATTTACTCCTGTAAAGGCTCCATATGACTTCTCTCATATAAATAACCATGATCACATAATAATATATCAATGCATGTTATCTGACTATATTGACATACCATACTACATCAATAGACTAATGTCCATCTACACGATAGCAAACGTGTTACCCATAGACACCAAGAGAGTTGTAGGAAAGCAGTATGTAACACTATTTACAGCGGGGCTACAAAACAATAGGAACAAACCAAAGATCCACTGAATGCATGTGATAAATTATCGCATCTTTATATGATGGAATCGTATTCAGTAATGAAAACAAAAATAAAATAAATTATAGCTGTAAGGATCAACATGGCTGCATATTGCCAAGATGGTGTATTGGCCAGATTGCAATCATTATTTCAATTTTTGAGATAATCTCTAAAGAGAAAGAGGCTGCCTTGATTCCTGACTTTTAAGCATCTTAGTCGGTGACTGCTGCCTCTCACTCTGAGGGAGGCCCAAGCATGCTGAGAGAAACACATGAAGGAGAAATTGGAAGACTACAGAGTCCAACTGTCCCCTCCCTGGTGCACCCCACTGGTGGAAAGACCTCATAGGATTCCCTCCTTAGACTCACGCACCTCTCAGTGGTGCAGGGCTGAGGATCAAGTCTTCACAAAGTAGAACGTTAGGGAGCAGCTGTGATACAAGCTGCAGACTATGGAGGAAAACAGTAAGTCCTCAAGTTCCAGACTGAGCGACTCCGTTTGCACAAGATACATAACACTTAAATAGAGAGATTCATCCCGAGCGAGCACAGTGGTTACCTCTGACGGAGGACAGATTACAATGAAATCTGCAACGATCAGATGAAAACTTGCAAAGGGGATGTTTTATTAATTCTTTATTTTCCTTAAAGTGGGTAGCTGGGGTATGGATTTCTTCTGCTGTTCCTTTGCTTAATTTGCAGAGTTTGAAAAATGCTCCATTTGTATGCACTCAAACGTGTCTTAACATTTTAGAAGCTCCTTTGGAAGAAGCTAGGAGAGAATTCCATGTTTATTCACTGTGAGAGCGGACAGAAAGCCTTTTGATTTTCTCATTGTTTCCTGTCTCTCTGGAAAGCTTACAAGAGCACCACTCAGCCTTACAAACTGAGAGGAAAAGCCTTTAGAGAAAGGCTGCAAATTCAGAATGCAAAATGCCATCACTGATTAATTTATGAAAACGAAGTTTTCAGCCAGCAAGAACTGGGGACAAAACAAAACAATAACTCACCAGGGGGCTGTGAGCCCTGAGGTGTAGCGCTTGGCCATGTGTGACTATTTATCACTTTGGGTCTCAAATCTGAATATTATCAATCATGCTGCTTGTGAGGGTGTTGACTGAATATAAATGGCCCTTTCTGGGCATCAATGGGCCTCCTCCTGCCAAGTGATTTGATAGTTCTCTTATTTTAAAACACTTAGGATGGATTATAAAATGAAAGCATACACTTTGGAGCTGTTTACAAAATCAATTCAAGCCACATTTAAGGACAAAGAGAAATCCTTCTGTTGTTTATGTTGACATATCGTACTTGATAGAGCAGTCCCATGGTGATGCCAACATTCACACAAGGAAAATTTAACTAGCATCCTGTGCTAACACACTGACTGTGACTTAGAGTGCACCCATCCCCACTGGCCAACTGACTCAGCCATGCTGAGAAAGCTCAGAATCTGCCTGTAAGCCCAACATGAAAACTGATCCTCAAAGCCTTGGGTAATCTTTTTGGTTTGCAGAAATTATCAAAAGAGCTTGGAATCAAAGTTTAGAGAACAGAGAGGTTTCAAAGAAAGGAGAGCCAGCATGGCTCATAGACTGATCATTCTGTGATGAGACTATGAAGTCCCACTGACACCAGCTTCCCATCATTCCCAGAGGCAATGGTGAATGTGAGGCTCGAATCTCCCTCGGGATTCCACCCTTACCTCAGCAACTCTGGGACAGCAGCTGAATCACTTCTGTTTCCTGTCAGCTGAAGTAAGGTAACCACAAGTCCCTCCAGAGGTCATCATGACAGATGGACAGAGAACACAGTGTCCGACACACAACAGCATTCAACAAACTGAAAGTCCAGTCTTAATGAACGGAAGGCAGTGGCAGCAGAACTAATTCTTAGTTCTTAAATTTACACAATCGTGTGTCAGTTAAATGCATGACCTTTTGAGTCCAACTAAATTTATATCATTTTAGTCAAACCTAAATCACATATTGTCCATTTCTTAGATATATGACATACCTAATATTCAGAAAATGATTTAAAATCCTAAAAGGCTCCTCAACTGAAAAGTCAGTGGATGATGTATTTATTGCTTGTCTAGAAAAAGCACGTAGTAGGTTGGCACTGGAACTCAGTTTGCAAAGAATTTAAGAGGCAAAGATTTTTTTTAAATTAAGGTTTGCTTCATATACAAGTGAGGTACCTGTTTTAAAGCAAATACACAGGCTTTTTTTTTTTTCCCAGCTGTCTGAGGCCAAACAGAAAAAATTCAGGGAATGTGTCCTCTCCAAACTGCTGCCCCAGTGGGAGTACAGCTCAGCTTTCTCTTAGATTTAAACATGGGCAAGTTACCTGGACTTTCTTTGGCTTGCTTTCCAATTGTCTGTATTCTGTCAATCATATTTTAAATAAACACTGATTGGTTGGTAGCCAGGCAGGAAGTATAGGCAGAAACCAGACAGGAAGTAGAGGCGGAGCGATGATAACAGGAAAATTCTGGGAAGGAGGAAACCCATTCCTCTGAGTTCTGCCCAGACCACTGAAGAAGCAGGATGTGACCTGTCACACTGAAAAAGGTACCGAGCCATGTGGCTAACATAGATAAGAATAATGGGTTGATATAAGTTAAAAGAGTTAATAAGAAGCCTGAGCTTGATGTGAAAGTGTCATATCAATCTGTTGCTTTCATTGGTTAATTAATAAAGAAACTGCTTGGCCTGATATGTTAGAACATAGGTGGGTGGAGTAAACAGAACAGAATGCTGGGAGGAAGAGGAAGTGAGGCAGATGCCACGCCGCTCCTCTCCAGGGCAGATGCGATAAAGCTCCGACCCAAGATGGACGTAGGCTAGAATCTCCCTGGTAAGTCACCACCTCAGGGTGCTGCACATATTAATAGAAATGGGCCAAGCAGTGTTTATATGAATACAGTTTGTGTGTTGTTATTTCAGGGTATAAGCTAGCCAGGCAGACGGGAGCTAGGTGGCAGGAATGCAGCCTGCAGCTCCTTCAACATGAGCTAATGGGCCAATTCGTCTATCATTAATATAGACTCTCTGTGTGATTTTTTGGGGGGCTTACCAGCTGCAGGAACCAGGCAGGACAGAAACCCCCACAAGCAGGCCCGTATGTTACACTTTCCAGTCAAAGTTTATTCAAGATGTTGAAGGCCTAAAATATATAAAATTTTAAAAGCTTATTTTAAAGAAATGAATTTAAAATTAGAACTATAAAATTACTTCCCTGAGTTTTGAAATCTGAGTTTTTGGTGGCTTTGGCTTAAATTTACCTTTGTAATCTGAAAATCATGTTTAGAATCAAATATGTTATGTGTAACTCATTTTTGTTCAAAAAGAAGCATTAATATTTGATAGTTCATTCTGCCGTAGCTTTCTTGAAGTGTGCCTGACCAGAAAGAGAGAGAGAGAGAGAGAGAGAGAGAGACACTATATTCTATACTGGCATAGTGTACAATGCGATGGATTTAAGTATTTGTGTGTGTGGTGTATGTATGTGTTGCCTATGTGTTTGTATGTGTGTGTGTTAGCCTAAGATCAATGTTAGGTGTCTTCTCCTATTTCACTTCATGTTTTATTTCTAGACAAGCACTCTCATGGGACCTGAAGTTCACTGACTTGGTCAGACTAGTTTATTACTGAGTGCCAGGGCCTCCTCAGCACAGAGGTTTCGAACTCATGCTACCGTGTCCACTTCTTATGTGGGCCCTGCAGGTCCATACTCAGGTCCTCATACATAGCACTGAGGTATGCGTGTGTGTGTATGTGTGTGCGTGTGGTCCAAATTATAAGATTACTCTTCTAACAGATTCAGTCTGTAGTACCTTGTATCTAAGGACCATCCTCTACATGGTAGAATCTGGCACCTCCCTCCTTTCTAGCTAACACCTCACACAATTTGAGCACCGTCCCCTCATCTCCTCTCGTCCCTCAGCCCTGGACAACCACCATTTGCCTCTGCTTCTATAAGACTCCTTCTATCTTTGAGATCAGGCAGTGTTTGTCTTTCTGTACCTTTTTCACCTAACATATTTCCGGAAGGTCCATTGTATGTCAGATCTGACAAGATTATATACAATGTGGATACAGTGCCCACTGGGTTTGTCCTTATTGCTGCATTAGTCCAACAGATAAATATTGACACTCTCCATCCATGAGCATAGCTACTGTGAAACGGGGTAGTTGTGCTTCTCCTTGCCTGCCCTCAGTCTAGGATACAGTCTTAAATGACGGGACCGTGTTCCCAGGACAGACAGTTTCTGAACACGGGGTATGTGGGGCTGCCAGGACAACTCAGTGTTTAAAGATTGTGTGTGTGTACTTGGGGTGGAACTCAGCATTTAGGAGCACTGACCTGGCTTTAGTTCTTAGCACCTGTGTGGCATCTTACAAGGTCCCCAACTCCTTTTACAGAGGATCTGGACCCACAAGCACCAGGCACTCACATGCTACATATACATACAGCAGGCAAGCACTCACACACATAAAGGCTGTTAGGAAGAGTGTTCCCGGTGGCAAGGCATGCGGCGGCCCCTCTAGGAAGCACTGCCGGAGTTTCTTCTCTTTCCATCTCAGCTACAGTGTGTGCATTAGAAGAAAATGTGAATTTGTCTTCCTCCAGTCACCTTGCCATATTCACCCTCCACCTCAGCTCTGCCTTCCATGGTTATTCACGCCCAGCCAAGGAGCCAGTGGAACCAATTAAATTTGTCCTACAATGTTATAGTCAACAACTTGCTATCGTCAACTTCATGTTCTTTTATATCTGGTTCCTTTTATTCTCAGGGAGTCACTGAGAAATGAGGATTAATGCATTAAAAAAGAATCTTTACCTGCATGTTCACAGAACCAAAGAAGATCATATGCTTCTGTCTGGAAACTTGATGGAGCCCTTAGGGGCCGGTATTAGATCAGCCCCATCCAGCTAGATCAAGGAATCTGTTTCTGTCCACCCCACGGCAAGCTAGACCCACAAAGCCTGCTTCCAACAGTTCCTCCTCTATAATTTTAAGAGAAGGTGTAGATTTTGAAGACTTCCAGGTTCACAGACTTTAGTTCTATGCAAAACTAGCATTCTTTCCCAAGAATAGTGACATTACACCAAACAGGTACTGGTCAGGGTCCTGGGCAGAGTTCACCAGAGTCTTTGCAACATTAAAAACACCTCTGTGCTCAGGGAACACACTTAACCCAATCAGAGACAAGGAGCTCTGGGTGGTAACAATTCTGGCCTCGTTGTACTTATACACTGGTTGTATCTGATTAGGCCTTGGTTGTAATGAAGGAGGATTCTGATATCTTATTGGACCTTTGCAAATAACTGTGTAACTGAGGGAAGTAATTTAGTAGAAATTTAGTAAAGGCTAGAGTTAATTTTCAGTCAGGCCCAAATTGTTCCTTTATTTCCTACAAAGTCATCCCCCAGTAGTTCTTGTAATGAGGAACACACAAGGCCCTTTCTCACAGGAGGTTTACCCTCAGTTCTGAATGATCGGCTGAAAATCAGTTCCAGTTCTTAGAAATTTCATTTGATGTTGAAGTTTGAAGATAAGTCAAAATGAATGAAAAGATATTTCTCTGGCACTCATCAGATACAAGAGCGTGACGGCAAAAATGGCAACATGCTAATCACACAGTTCTAGGAGCCATGCCTCTTCCTGAAGCTGCTTAGGAACCCTGAATGGAGAATGAAGTCTCGAGGGGGAAAAGGTGATAAACGGGAATGCCAGCATTAAGGCATTTGGGGGCAGAGGGTGATCAATTTGGACTTTGAAATTAAATATAACTTAAAAGTAACCACTTTAAAGATCTATAAACAGTGAAAAGGAGAAAGGACAAAATGATAGAAGCAAAACAACAGCAAAAAGCTCCGGGTAGGTGAGACAAAAAGGAGTTTAATTTAAGGGTGTGGCCTCAGGTGGTGGCCACCCACCCAGGAGAATATTTGGAGTCAAGAAGTTTATTTTAAACATGAAAAAAGGTCAAGAAGTTGGGGAAGGGGGGGGGAATTGGGGGTGAGTCTGGAAGGCACGAGGAAGAGGGAATAAATATGATCAAAATATTATATGAAATAGTCAAAGAATTAGTAAAGTATTTTAATGTCAAATAGTAACAGAGTCGGAGGTTGGGAGGCATGGAGAATGAACAGGGCTTGATGTGGCAATCTTGTCCCACTTCTAGAACAAAAACTGATGGAAAAAAATCCTGAGCATATATAAGACTTTGGTTATAATTGACCTAATATTTCCTAGACTAGACATATTTACAGACCATTTCACAAACAGAAAAAAATTGCTATTTCTCATATTCTTGCAGAGTGTTTCAGAAAAATTACACAAGAGTGTTCACAATTACCGAGAAGCAAAATAACCTCAAATATCTCTCTCCAGAGGAAATCGACACCTGGGCTGATTCAAACTATAGAAGTAATCAATAGTAAAGCTAACAAAAGGTCTTCTCTCAAATAACAACAACTTGATGGAATCTTAGACTGCATTGAGCTTAAAAACACAGTTCAGAACTGTGTGTCATATTATACTATAAACAGGAGCATGTAAAACCAACCAGTACAGTGATTAGCAGTGAGGTGCCAAAAGAACAGTAAATTAAATATACACTAGCTCCCATCCCCATGAACGATAATTTGATGTAAAAAAAAAGTCACATGGCAAAGAACCCATTCAGTATTGTATATTCATAGTAGGTTATGTGTACATTATAAATAGAATATAAACATAAATGGAGAAAGGGAGGGAATAATTCTGGGGGATGGAGCCCCAGAAATCTTAATTAAGAGAAATTAAGAGAAATCTTAATTTCTCTGTGCATATGCTCAATGCTCAACCACTGAACTTTATCCCCCACTGGAATGGGGGATATTTTTTTGTATAAAATTTTTTGTCATGAGATAGTTGTACGGGTTTTAAGTTTGTTCTTTGGTAGTCACATCTTAAATGTTCTCCTGTAACTTTAAGGTGATCCTTCCGTATAGTTATTGCCATCAAAATATTCTATGACAATTTTTATGCTTCTTAGCATTTCAAATGAGAACCAGAATTGTATTTTTTTTCAAACAGTTTATCCTAATGAACTGGGATCTGTCTTCCACCTGTTGCGCGGTGAAGACTCTGATATAAGAAGCTGTATTTCTAACTCATTGCCTGACTCTTTTTCGTATTCTATGCTCCCAAAGTCTTATTCGGCTAGATTTACTAATATTTATTTTAAATAGTTCTAAGTCTCTTTGCTTCAGAGTTTTCTCCTATCATCATCTTTATGCTTTGAAATGGTCTTTACTTGCTTCTTGAGTTCAGTTGCATGGACTTGAGGCTTGCTTTCCTAGAACAGTAGATGTATACAGCATAAGACTTCAAGTATGAAAGGAGCTACAACAAAAACATCGGACTTAAAAAGACTTCTAGGAATAATGATTGTTTCATCTTTACAGCACTTTGCAAACATTCTCAATCTTTGATTTTTAGCTGGGTTCTATTTTACTCACCTCACTAATAAAATAAAAGCAGACAACCCTACCTGGTGGAGGCCATTGCAATAGTTGTGCCTCACTATGATTTCAGTTCCTTTTGCACATGTGACTCTCGCCACTCTAGCTGTAGGGAAACAGAACCTAGCATTGCCAGGGATGTGTGACAAGAGGCTGCAGGAGAAAAGGGTGATAGAGTGTGGCCTGAAAATCTATGAGGAAGAAGCCAGTCCACAACAGAGAAAGAGAATCGGTAACTCAAAAGGTGAAGTACTTTCAGCACTACCCATTGGTGTGCCAGTACATGTGTGTGTGTGTCTGCATTAATATGTGTGCGGGTGTGTATATATGAGTCATTTGTATATGTGTGTGTGCATATGTGTATGTGTGTGATATATGGTTGGAGAACAATTAATAACTAGGTCAGATAGGGTATAAAAACAAAAAGTCATTATTTTACCCTTTTATTAAACATAGATTCTTTTCTCATACAATAGAATCTGAATAGAATTTCCCCTCCCTTTACTCCTCTCAGTTCCTCCCATCTCTTCTCCCAACTGGAGAACAAGTTTCTAAAAGATCACAATGAAACATAATAAGATAAAATATAGTAAGGTAAAACAAAAGCCATCATATTGAAGCTGGGTAAGTCAAGCCAAAAGAAAAATACAATAATCCCAAGAGAAGGCATAAGAATCAGAGACCCAATGGTTTACACATTCAGGAATCCCATAAAAGTACTAAAATAAAACAATATAGATGCAGAGGACCTGGTACAGACCCGTGTATAAGCCCTGTGATTGCTGTTTCAAGCTCTGTGAGTTGATATGATCTTTACTCGTTATTTTAGAGAGCCTTGTTCTGCTGGTGTCCTCAGTTCCTTCTTTCTCTTCCCATCCCCTCTGCATCCTCTTCCATGGGGCTTTAAGAGGAGGGATTTAATGAAGACATCTCACTTAGAGCTGTGTGTTCCAAGGTCCTCTTTGCATATGGGCCTATGCAAAGTCTTTTGGACTATGGGTCTCTATTTATTCCCATCTGCTACAGGAAGGACTGAATAAAGTGCTGATCTATGAGTATACAAAATAGCCTTAGGAGTTATTTTATAGTTACTCATAAAAAAGAGCAGTAGTGTTCAGTTTTACCCTAGGTCTCTGGGTATTTACATTCTGGTTCTTGGTCACTCATCTAGTGTCAGGTAGGAGCTCCATCTTATGGAGTGGGTCTTAAGTCAAATAAAACAAGAGCTGGTTACTCCAACAAACCTTGTGCCACCATTATTTTAGCATATTTGCAAGGAGGACAGATTGTACATCAAAAATCAAAGGTTTAGTGGCTGAGTTGCTGTTTAGCTTTCTTTGGGTAGCCTGCAGAGTACCTTTCTGTGTCATAGACACTATAGCATGGGGGTGAAGGGTCCATGTAGGCATCAACTCATCCTATCCATGCTCAATGAGTTGTGTGGCTGTTGTCATCAGCAACGGGACTTTGTCTTCCATTTTGGAAGAACAACATATTGTCTTGACAACAGTCTGGGTTGTTTGAGAATTTCCCTGGGACCCTTTCACTCGTCTGGATGAAAGCCAGTCCCAGCACTGGAAATTTCTTTTGGTGATAAGATGGCCAGTAGGAGTCCTGTCTTCCTCATTATTTGGAGACTTCATTAGGATTCTTTTCTAATATAGAAAAAGGTATAGAAACCACTGTTCAAATGCTTTTCAATTATAGCTGTCTCTTCCTTCATTCACCCCCTCAATCCCACCTCCCCTTGCCCTTCCTCCTGACAGCCCATCCTTTCCACCCCCTACCTTCAGTCCACCCATAAAATCTACTCTATTTCCCCCTCCTCAGGAGATCCATTTGTTCACCCCAGTCCTCTCTTATATGCCTCTGGCCCTATGGATTGTGGTTTGGTTATTATTTATCCAATGGCTAATATCCAGAAATAAATAACATATTCATCTTTCTGGGTCTGGGTTACCTCACTCAGAATGCTTTTTTTTTTCTAGTACAATCCATTTGCTTGAAAATTTCACAGCGTCATTTTTTTTTTAAAGATCTGAGTACTACTCCATTGTGTTAATGTACAACATTTTCTTCATTCTTCTGTTGAGGGACATCTCAGTTTTATTGAGTTTCTGGCTATTATGACTAGAGCAACAATGAAAATGGTTGAAGAGCTGTCACTGTGGTAAAATGAAGTTTCCTTTGCACATAATCCCTAGAGTGTTGTAGCTGAATCTTGAGGTGGAATCCTGAATTTCCAATATTGGTTTTCATAGAGTCCATACAAGTTTGCACTCCCAGTAGCAATGGACAAGTGTTCTCCTTGATCCACAACTTTGCCAGCACGAACTGTCCCTTGCGTTCTTGATCTTAGTCATTCTGACCATTGTGGGCTGGAATCTCAAAGTAGTTTTGATTTGCATTTACCTGGTGGTTAAGGAAGACGAACATTTTTTTAAGTGTGTCTCAGCCATTTGAGTTTCTTCTATTGAGAATTCTCTGTTTAGATCTGTACTCCCATTTTTAATTGGGTTGTTTGGCTTTTTTGATATCATTTCTTGAGTTCTTTATTTATTTTGGATATTAGCCCTGCATTGGATGTGGAGTTGGTCAAAATCTTTTCCCACTCTGTAGGATGATGCTTTGTTGAATGATGGTGTCCTTTGCTGAGCAGAAAGCAGAAGTCATTGTAGATGAACCCATGACATATGGGAAGTATTGTGTCTGGGGATACCACATATTTAGGTTTCCATAAAAAATTAATTTCTTTGGAAATAAAAAAAATATGGCATTTAAGCTCAAAATCACATTTTTATAAACACACTATTACAACATACCTTTTATTCATAATAAACGTGGATATGTGGTTATGAAGAAGGGACCACAGAGGCACTATGCCCAAGGCCCTTGCTAGTTACAAGGTGACTTGAGTGAAGCTACAAAGCCCTTACATAACCAGATGTACTTGTGATAGAAAAAGGAAGACATTCGGCTGTGTTATTTGCATAGTTCTCCAAGGTCAGCATCATTCATACCCCATGTCCAAATTATGTGTTGGGGAGTTTCATGAAGCTCTGTTCTTTCTCTTATTTCTCCAAACCCAAGCACATCCATGTTGTCTACCTAAAGACACTTATCTCAGGCCTGGAGAAATGGAGCTGACATTATTTATGTGTCCTAGGTACAGCCACAGACACCTGCCAAACGTACCTATTGACTCATCTAGGATCCTTAAAATGCCTTATTTAAGACTAGTTTTCTAGTATAAATCAGGAGTGATATGTTCTTTCTTTTCTTATTTTGTAATTTGATTTATCTTGGTCATGTTTTTAAGCATAGACTTGATAGATCATAAAGGTAGCTCTGTGTTTAAACACTAGTGAAATGTAAGGGTACCTTAAAGGCATAAGAACACAGTTTCTTCCCTCACCGATGTTAGTTGCTCTTTTGACTCTCCTAGAAGATATGAAAATGTTTTGATGGAAGTTTCTGTCTCGCCCATTCCTGCAATGGTTCAGTCCCAAATAAACACACAGGAGTCTTATATTAATTACAAACTGTTTGACCTATTAACTCAGGTTTATTATTATTATTATTATTATTATTATTATCTCTTACAATTAAATTAACCCATAATTCTTATCTATGTTTAGCCACTTCTTCTACATCTGGCTGGTGACTCCATACCTATTTTTTCTCTTCCTAGAATTCTTAGTCTGGTTGCCCTGCCTGTATTTCCTGCCTGGAAACACTCCAATCACCACTTTTTAAAACTAATACGAGTGACAAATCTTTACAGTATACAAGAACATTCTCCCACAGCAAAAAGGCTTCTGGCTGTGATTTGAATTTAGAAGTGCTCTGATGGTGGCTGCACCTCAGTGGGCAAAGTGCTTGCTCTTCAAGCACAGTGAGCTGAGTTCAGCTTCCTCATGAACACCAAGCAAAGTGATGCATGTGTGTCTTTAACCAAAGTGCTGTGTGGCAGCTCGAGGTAGATCCTGGGGGCTTCCTGGGTAGTCAGGTGACCTAGAGCAGCAGACTCCAAGTTAAGGGAGAGACAACATCTCAAACAAAATAGTAGAGAACAATACTATTGGCCCCTGGCCTCCGTGTATGAATAGATGTGGGTAGGCATACACACACGTGAACATGCACATACATGTAGCCACACACTAGCACACAGACAAGCAGCATCCATCACTCTGACGGATAAGGATTCCGGGAGTGCTTTGCAGGAATGTCTATTCCAGTCTTGTATTCGTTTCAATTGCTTTATTTGTCTTTCATTGTGTGATTCGATTAGTACTTTGTGGATTGTTTTTTCCTCTGTTAGCAGTCTCTTTAGGGATATTCAATTTTATCAGTTTCTTTGTCTGGTTGCATAGTGATCATTGCTAACTCAGGAACCGTGAACTTTTAGCCTTATGCTTTTCTTCAGGTTTTTGTAAGCTTGCGTATTAAAAATAGGTCTTGATTCATTTCGAAGTTCATCTTTTATGTGGGTAAGAATATGGAGACATGAACTCAAGAAATATTCCCATCTCAGCAATGTGGAATCTTCTGTACCATTTAAATTTCATTAGACATTTCTTGCATTTCTTTACATAAAAGTTTATTGTTTTCAGAATAAATGTTCACAGTTATTTATTAATATTATTCCCAATATTTTTACTCTTCCTTGTATTTATTAAAAATGGAGTATTTCCTCTTAATTTCACTTTTAGTTTACTGCTGGCTGAAGTAGGGTGATGTGGATTTGTGGTATGTTTTGTGGTATTGGTGAGGACTACTAGGTTTTTAGTAGATGCTTAAATGAATTTTTTTTTGTATAGCTATAAGAAAATGTCATCTAAAAATACAGGAACTTTTACCAATTCCTCTTAAATCTAGGTGCATTCCATCCAACTTTATTTCTAAATTGCCTTCAGGAGAACTTTTGATACTGTGCTTACTGCTTCATAGAAATGGAAAGTGTAAACATATTCATTTCACTGGTCATGATATGAGTCTTTCACCACGTTATGCTTGCAGCCACAAGTTTTATTAGGTGACTCTCACCAGATTGAGGATTATTACACAAAGAGGCTTTGTCATGATTTGTCAGGGTTTGTCATGATATTTTTCTGTGTCTCTTGAGTATGGCTTTATACTATTTTTCTCTATGAACTGGTGTGTGACATGACTGTGTTTTCAACATTAAAACACCTTCCCACTCCACCTTGAGTCCTTATCACATGACTGAGACAAATCTCATCTGGCTATGTTACATAGGCATTTTTGTAATATTTCTGGGTTCAATTTTCTAGCATTCCATACTAAAGTATTTCACACATGTCCTAATAAAAGAACACATAAACATTATGTCACTGAAGAACTCCCTAGGCAGGGAATGCCACTTATATAGCCTTGACGTAAAATTGAACTTGCTTCGGTTTACATACAGCTTGTTCAAGCTGGACCTAAGCACGATACAGAAGCGGCTTTCCTAACGTGCTGGATTGAATTGCATCCCAGCCCATGGCTTTTATTGTATTCACCATGCAGAAAGATGCAAGCCATACCCATCTAGAAATGACAGATGCAGACAGGTCAGAGTAGAAGCCCCTGAATATTTAGGTTTGAGTTATGGGTTTTTACAAGTGTCTTCTGACTTTGGGAATTGCACTCAATTGTTAGCATTGTATTCTCTCACTGGAATATGGTAGCATCCAAACTCAGTTTATGGTTTAGAGGAACTCATTAAATCTAACTATCTTAGATATTGATGTTTACAGATATGTAAATACACACATGTCTGTGTGAGTAACTACGTGAAGGGCTTGTGACTCTTTAAATCCCAATACTCTGAAAACTAGATCTGGAAGACCTGTATCTTGTAAGTCTACAAGAAAGGACATGTTGTTACCATAAAGTTTCCTTATACATAAATAACATTATACTCTAATCATTACAGACACGAGAAAACCATAGACTGCAAAAATAAATTGGCATTTTTCAAATAATATTAGTTTTCCAGACATCTAGTATAAAACCCCAACATTTGTTTTTGCACTGGGATACCCCTTTCATGAATTTCCCCATCCTTCTTGTGTGGATCATTGTAATCTTAAGCTTGTCTGATCGGTCAGATCCCATTGTACTTATAGCAATGACACGTTGTGACATGGAAATCACTCAGGGACTCCTGTTTTGACAGATGCTTTCAAATGTCAAAGGAGGGGCTTGAGCAATGGCGAGGCAGTAAGGAGTGCTTTTTGCTCTTGCAGGGAAGCACGGTTCAGTTACAATACTCACAGGATGGCTCACTCCAGTTCCCAGGATCCGATTCTTTCTTCTGACCTCCATGGGCACCGGAAATGAACATGGCATATATACATACATGCTGGTGAAATACTCATACACCCCATAAAATAAAATAAATAATAAATAACAAGTTAAAAAAAGACTTTGTGCAAACAAGCCTAGGCTGAGGATGTGGTTTAGTGGTATAGTGCTTGCATTTATAAGGCCCTGCATTCAGCCTTCAATGCCTTCAATGTGTGTGTGTGTGTGTGTGTGTGTGTGTGTGTGTGAAATTTAAAGAGAAATACAAATTTGACACTCAACACTGTCATTTTCAAAAAGTCAATTAGTTCCTTTTATGTATGGTTTCTTCATTTGTTAGTTTATCAACCCAGTTAGAAGATAGATGATAGACAAAGAAAGACAGACTAAAAGAAAACTAGATGATATATAGAAGAGCAGATATCTGTGAATGAGCAAATTCTGTGCTGTAGAAAGAAAGTGACATGCCCCAAATAAAATGAACTTGCAGTATATAACATTTGTAACATGAGGGGTTGCTTGTTGAGATTTCTGTCCTGCCCAGTTCCAGCAGTCCTTAGGTCCCAAAGAAAATCACACAGAGAATCTACATTAATCATAAACGGATTGGCCCATTAGCTCAGGCTTCTTATTAACTCTTATAACTTATATTAACCCATTATTCTTATCTGTGTTAGCCACATGGCTCAGTACCTTTTCGAGTGGGGCAGATCACATCCTGCTTCTTTGGTGATCTGGGAAGGACTGGGGAAAGAGCTTCCTTCTTCCCAAAATTCGCCTGTTCTTATTGCCCCACCTCTACTTCCTGTCTGGTTTTCCCACCTATACTTCCTGCCTGGCTGCTGGCCAATCAGCGTTTATTTAAAACATAATTGACAGAATACAACTGTCCCACACCAAACATTAGCTCATAAGATACATGCATATATATACACGTGCATGTGTGCCCACACACACACACACACACACACACACACACTCCTCGGGAATGTCCATTGCATTTAGCTAATGCATGTAGCATGATAACTGGTATGAGGTGATCTCTATTCATTGTACATCCTTCAGTATTTAGAATCATTCTTTATATTTACTATTCTAACCCTTCCTTGGCTTTATCTTAGCTTTGTTTCGAGCACTCTGAGCACAGCCTCAGTCTGCCATTAGACACAGAGTTTGCCTCATCTCTTGTCCAACTTCTCAGCTTTCCTTAGGACTTTGGGGCTATTTTGTTCCATGATCTTTGCTCTGCTGGGTGTCACAGCCTCCCTGAGACAACCTGCCTCCTTTGGACCCAACGACAAGGGCTTTGGTTAAGCACTTCTCTACCCTTCTAGAAAAATGCCTGTGTCACAGAGAAAGTAAGTCACCAACCACAAACTCAGCTAAGTCTGTGCAAAGGAATAGTTATAAAGCTACAAGTCACCATCTGAGTGTTAGCACATTGGCTTCCATGGTCATCATGCTGTTTCTGCAGCCAGTAATGGCATGTGTTGTCTGTTTAATTATTGGTATCAATTGCTCGGCTTAGATCCTCACTGTTTCCTGTGTGATTACAAGCACAACACTCCTTCCCATTTTCCATGTCTCTTCTGCGAAACTGCCTTGATCATGATTAAAAGTTGCCCTGCTCCTCCACCCCACACCGCACTAAGACCGTACAATCATTTTCAGAGAGACAGACTAGGTTCCTCAGGATTCCAGTCTTGGCTGTAATTGTGTGAGTTGAAAACAAGCATGTGCTCAAAAATGATCTTAATTTCTGTATGTTACTTGAAAAGCAAACTGGAATAAAGCAGTTTATATTCGTAGCTAATGACTGTTCTCTTTCCAAAAAGATGAGCTGACAGAAAACTTCAAAGATCTCTTAGAATTGAGAACAACAACAACAACAACAATATGGCTCTCATTTTTCCAGGCCAGGTTCCCCACAGCATGAATGCCAGACAAGCTTGTAGAAAGCAAAAACCCACAACTGAGCATGTCGAAACCCTACAAGCTGCTGACTGGGGATGTGAACATAATCGCGCACATCTGGTATGCTACCAGTTCTCACAAGTCTAGTAAGTTAAATAAAGATGATGATTTAGTTTAATCATGAGTAACAAATTATGCAAATAAAAGAGCAAGCTGCTTTGATGGTGATGGAGGTGAAACCGCCAGAGACTGGGAAAGAACGGTGGAATCCATTTTAAGACAATTAAAACTCGGGGAAATAGAAAACCTGGCTGAATATCCAGTAGACTTCCTTCTCTGAAGATCTAATCCACAAAAGGGGGAAATAAAAGATCTGTTCAAATGTTGGAGCAAAGATAGAGGCCGTTCATCTTGGGAATCTCCTGCTGGATGCAGCAGTGGGAAAAGAACCCAAACCTCTGCTTCAGTGAAGGTTGTGCTCTGCCATGAGAGTGGATAATACAGAACGAACGGGGAAATCAAATTCCATGCTCAGATTGAAGAGTGCTATCGAGAGACAAATAGATTCAAGGTCAGCGAAGAAGGCTTCCTTAGCGTGCCCATTCTTCACCAAAGAGTAAGAGTTGGGAGGTAAAGTCATGGAGATACTAAGGAAAGTCATGCCAGCTAGAGAGATCAGACCATACCAGGGCTCTGAGTTAAGGCACTGCAGGAAGATCCACATGGTGGCCATAGGAGGAGCAGAAGCCCAGGTTGACTGGAGCAGGGTAAAGAGTCCCAAGAGGAGTTCAACAAACATAGGACCCAGATTATGTTAAACCTTACAAACTAATGGTAGAAGCATGGATACTTGTCTGAAGTCAATGGTGACCCAATGGTGGCCTTTAATAGAAAAACATTCGAATAAGGACTGTAACTGACTCATTATAGATGAAGAGGCTGTATGGAAGAAAAGCCAAGACACAAAGAGAAACAGGGAGAGCTATTAAGAGGTTACTGAGTGATTCTGAAGGTAGCTTATGAGAGCTACTCAGGTGAGACCTGGAGGTGTGTGCAAATTCTCAGAATTTCTTCCCAAGCCTTGTTCTCCTCTTTCTCGAAATTTCACTCCCTTTCTTCTTTCTCCAGTGTCTCAGTGTCATCTGGGTATGCTGTCCAGTTATTCAAAACCAGCGAACCAGCTGCATACTAAAGTCTATGCTCCCAGCTTGCAATATGGTGAGGCATAAAATTTGGCTACTTGTTGTAGTCTTAAACGTTGTAACCCTGAACCATGTGAGCACTTTAGCCAGTAGGAAATCATAGGTTGGAGTTATCCAGAGAAATAATATCCCTATAAAGCCTCTGTTCCTTTCATGACTGTTTTTGAGGCATGATTTCTCAGAGCAGCATTACAGAATTCATTCTAAAATAATGGATTGCTGGACCAGGAAGCAGCTGCTTGCCTTTGAGTGCTGAAAGGAAATACATGCATGCAGCTACATGACAGACTCCCGGAAATTCTGTCATCGAAAGGCAGAGCTAAGCCCATAGGACCCCAAATTCTCCAAACGCAAAGCATCACTAGACCACGGGAAGAATTTTTACCACTCAACCTCTAATGCCTTCTTCGTACACAGGTTGGGAAGTTTTTGCTTTAAATTGTTCACAGCCCAGCTACGCAGGAGGGGAATCCTGGAGTTCATACCATACCCCCATGTTCTTGACTTTCCGTAGTCCCAGAGCAACAGCTCTGAAGAAGTGAGGAAAGGACCGTAACCTCTGCTGATGCAGTCTGTGAATTCTCCAGTGGGGCAACATCCTACAAGGCAACACTGGCTGGGTGAAGAAGAATGAATCTTTCTAGAACTTAATTAAGAGTCACGAGGTTACAGTTCCTGTAACTGTGGACCATAAACAAAAACATATCGATGGAATGCCCAGAAGAACAAGGATTCTGTCTGCTTGTTAGGTTTTTTCTGTACCATGACCCACCTGCCACAGACAGATGATTTAGGATGTGGTAGACAAGAAAAGTCCTAAAGGAGGGTTTTATGGTGCTGTTGGATACGTTCCTAGTTAACATGAAGGCATGAATCATCTTCCACACGCCCATCTATCCTGGCATCTGCAGCTCCTACCTGCAACACAAATACAAGGAAACAGAGATGTTTTATTGGGAAAGAAGGCAGAAGATCCCTGGATACTGGATCTTGGGTTAGCCCAGCTGCTATTCGCATCTGCACAGATTACAAAAGAATAAATCACCATCAGAAAAGCATTTCTGAGCAACTCCTTTTCCTCACTTTTTTTAAACATCTGTTGATCAAAAATATATGTGTTTTTAGGTGCTTTGGGGTTGGGTAAAATGTTAAGTTTTCTTTTTCATTGATCCATGAAAACCATAGACAGTTCTAAAGGACGCTTGAACTTTTCTGACTACAGCTTGGGAAAATGTTTATTCTTTATCATTGTCCAGGCTGTTATGTCCCTGCACGTGATCACAGGGTCAGGCACGGAATATTTCTAAGATATTGACTAAATAAATCACCTAATGGAGAATCAGAAAACATTTTAGATTTCTTCTTACCAGTGGGAATGCAGTGGGAAGAGGTACTAGCCTGTGCTCTCCGGCTAATTCTTAAAACTTCGAATAGCCAACACAGAAGTGGTGATAAGACCCACTGAGACCTTACCCCATCCCAGCAACCCTCTAAAAGCTATGTAAGTTCGCCTTTGTTGATCTCCTAAAGCAGCAAGAGTCAGCATTTGCTTTGAGCTTCTTTCCTAAGCCTGCCCTAAGAGCTATGCACACTGTCATTGGCAGGTGAAGAAGTAGTCACTGAGGCTAACGCGACAGCGGGTTATTGCAGAGCCAGGTGGAAACCCAAGAGAAACGATCCAGAACCTGCCCTTACCCAATATACCAAATAGCTTACCAGGTAGCTTGGATCGAAAGCCTTGGAAATTTAGCAATTCAGATAATTTGAGATCAGCCAAGCATGATCCTTGTCCCATTTACATAGCAGAAAACCAGAGCTACTAGAAATTAAGTTAGTACCCCGATGTGCAAAGGTAGCTAAGTGATTAAAGCCAGTCTCAGACCTGAAATGAAGACTTCTCTTCATTTCCTGGCATGAAAATCTTACTCTTCAAAATGAGATTATCTTCTATGCTCGTAAATTCTTGTCAAATAAAGGTTCTATGTTACCATCCACCCTGAGGCCCTCAAGTCATTCTTTAGGAAGACAGAAATACAAATTTCATTATTGCAAACCCGCTTGAAACACATAAAATGCTTGAAGGTAGAGACTATGTCAAATGCATCCTAGGATACAGAAGCAGCAAGGATGTCAAGATGCTGCATAGCTTCACGCTGTAATGTAGGAGAAAACTAGTACATGAGAGACAATTTAGAAGGATAATGTCCTCATACACAGAAAGGACAAAGGCTAATTGTGTGTGGGAGGCATGGGTGCTATTTGTAATTGGAAGAAGAAGCATTGCATTTGGGAGCTTGTGTTTGTTCTGCTGGGTTTTCAGATTGGGATATCTTTTCTACATACCTTTTCTATGTTGTAGTTGAGCCATTCACATTGTCCTCAAATCCCCTGGTCCCCCGGGGTTGGGACAGTTTTGCATTTAACTCTACTATAACAACTGCAGATGGATCACATCCCAGCGTTTTTTCCTTCGGGCAGGTAATGACTGCCAATCTGGGTCACAGACCATAATCCTCGCGAGAGGATCCTAATTAGCCTCTTGGTGTTTCCCTTAAATAGGCCACTTCCCTTTCTGTAGTTGACATAATTTCATATTCAATTAGCAGGGTCTGTTTGCATTTGCTGCACTTCTTTCATTATTAATGTAAAGGAGCAATTCAGAATTCCATGATTAATTTTAAAGTAGACCTTCCTTGTGTAAATAATTGATGAGGATAGCGATCAGAGCAGTGAGGAGACAGGAGCTGGCATCCCTGCTGCCAACTCTTATCTTCTCACTGGCACTCATTTTCCTGCACCCACCCCAAGAACCTTCATTTGGTTGCAGCTGGTTTGAATTTTTCAAATTCTTGTCAGTCAGTGAGTCCTTTTGTTGTGAGTCAACCAATAGTGTAATTGCTTAAAAAAAAGACACATTTCTTACATTTCTTTCCAGTTTTCTCCAACTGTTTATGAGAAGAAAATTTGAGGAAACAGAAGAAGTTGTCCCTATCCTTTTGGGGTAGAAGATGAGTTAAGAACAATCTAAGAAAGGGAAAACATCTTCCTTCTCTATATTACATATTATACAGATTTTACAATTAAAAACCTGAGATGGCAAGGCTTGTTTCTTAGTAAATTGACAAAAGTCTATTCCATTCCTCCTGGGACAGCCCCTTTGTCTATGACATGCATAAGTATAGACATGCATTTGCCTAGAGTGTCGAGTATAGGGCCTGAACATCCTATGAGAGGAGAGAGAGATTGTTAGCATCTATGTGCTGCATGGCATACATCCTTGAAGCACTTTTTTTTTTTTTACAGAAAAATAGAGTTAGGAGTCAGTTTTCATAACTCCTTTATAGAAAAAAAGAAAAATGTCCAAATATTTGTAAGAAACACAGCTGACCAACAGCAAGCATTCATCGTTCTCTGCTCCTGGTTATGAACTCATTTTGCTCACTTCCCATCATAATCGACTGTGCCCTTAACTCTGAGTTACAATAACTCTTCATCCCTTAGAGAAGCGGGAGGGAGATAGGGAAGGAGGTAGTGAAGGAGGGAAGAAGAAAGGAAGGAAGGGATGAAGAGAGGAGGGAGGATCAAAGAGAGGAAGGAAGAGAGATAAATGGGAGAAGAGAAAGAAAACCAAAGACAGAAAGAGAGAATATGTCCACATTAGCAACTTCCTTCCCTTTCTCCTTTTATTTTATACAGGCCCACAGTCTATGGGATGCTGCTGCTCACATATTCACAGACACATACGAAAGTATGTTCTGGTAATCTCCGAGGTTCAATAATGTTGACGATCTAAATTACACTTCATATATTAACCACTAGTCAACTCAAAAACTAATCACTTCTCCTTAAACCAAAACATTCTACTGCTGGACCTCGAAGAGGGTCACAATCCTCTAATCACACATTCAATGCATCTTCTGTAATACCTACTGTGTTTACATACTCTTTAAAAACCCAAGGCCAGTGTCTTCCTAAGACACAGAGTTTTATCTAGAGTCCATTCGAAAACTAAAACCAAGTCACATACTCATAAGAAGCAATGTCACAGAATAAGCATCCCCAAGGATGAAAAAGAAGCAAAGAAATAGGGGGTGGGACCAAAGCAGAACTGAAACACAGCAGGGTCAACATTAGTTCCATACCTTATGTCTAACATCTGGCACACCTGGCACAGTGTAGGTGGATGATGTGGCATCTAGAAGCCTTGCTCAGTCCTGCTCCATAACCATACTCAAGATAGTAAAGTAGATAGCAGTAGAGTGGTATTGAATTATAGGATTCTAAGCAAGAAGTGTAGAATTACATACTGCGAAAAACCACACATACCCTGTATCAACACCAAAGTATTACGAGTACTGCTAACTCCTACAGAAACACAAGAGAAAATTAGATTTATGAGAATTATGCATTGAAATTGATACTGATTAGATGAAAAGAGTTACCAAACAGGAAAGAATTGGACCTCACTTTTCTTTGGCTTTTGATTTGGATTTGAGACAATTAATTCTTCCTGTGTCTACTCATGCAGTTTCATTTATCTGGACCTATCTGTCTTACCTGTGAAGAGTACAGCCACAAGTCAGACACTCATGTATGATCCTTCAATCATGGCCATAGCAATTACAACGTGCTTTGATGGGTAAGCATCATGGAAAAAGTTGCCATCCCCAATACTCAACTCCATACTGCCAAGTCAGTGCATTGTAGATTCTGGAAGGGAGCTGTAGTCGAAAAAATACCCTAACACCTCACCTGGCCCCAAGCTAGTTATGCTCAAATGAGCGACTATACTCATAACAGAGGTGTCACCACTTCTGATCCAGGCTTTAATAGGACCCTTGCCCAAAATGATTCCTAGGGACCTCCACTAAGACTAATTGTCTATGCCCTTGACAAGGGCATTTTCTTCTCTCTGACATATTACTACCACCACTCATTTAGCCCTATCTGTTCTTAGGTCCATGCTTTCCAGAACAGCTGGCCATTATGGGATATTGTATACTGTGAAGGTGTATTGCTGTGATTGGTGTAAAAAAATTTTAAATGGTCAGCCAGAGAGAGAGAGAGGAAGTAGTAGGAGAAGTCTAGGAACAAGCCAGAGATGCAAGGAGACATGGAGGAAGCTGAGCAGGGTGGGGGGTATGTGACAGAACATAGATTAATATAAATGGGTTAATTTAGGTTATTAGAGATAGTAAAAAAAAAAAGAAAAGAAAAGAAACAAGCCTAGGATAATGCCAAATTTTGTAACTAATAAGTAGTCTCCATGTCATTGTTTTTGAGCTGGCAATCCAAGAGAAACTTGAACTACATACAGTGCCCAATGAAAGGTAACACACACACACACACACACACACACACACACACACACACACATATATATATGTATACCTGAGAAATGTAAAAAAACAAAGCAAAACAAATACCATAAAATATGAAAAAGAAAAGAAAAAAGTTCTGAAAAAGTGACTTCCTGATTACCATGGTCTCTCTGGTAGGCTTGGCTCTTTTAATAGTCCCTGTTGTGCAGATGAACACTTGAGCAGCTGACACTGGGTACAGTCAACTGCCACATGTGGACACAAAACTTTCAGAGCTCCCAGGCTCTGCTGTCATGAGGCTAGACTTTCACAGAACCAAGATGGATGGAGCCAGCCACCAGCATGCCTTTTATGAAACAGTTAAAGACTTAGTTCAAATAGTTAGAGGAAGCTTCAGACACACAGAAAGTCAGAACCAGACCAAGATCCCTCTGAACAGATATAATATGCTTAAAAATGTGCTTACATGCTGAAGAAAGAAAAGAAAATGGGTACAATCAGAAAAAAAGTTTAAAAATAGTAAAATCTTTAAAGAAAGAGTACAGTAATATGAAAAAAATTAAGCCATGTAAGGATGGAAAATATACAGGGCATCTGGATCCCACATGGTGCTTTGTTGACTTTAAATTTTTTGCATGCTAATAAATGAAGCTGACTGCTTCTGAGAGATACTGGATCAAGGAAGGGTCTGCTGAACTAAACCAGCATATACTTTAGAAATGCCTTGGCTTCAAAATGGAAGTTGCAAAATGTGTTGCATTGAAGAAGGGGACATGCCTTTGTTTCCATAGGAAACAAAAAGTTACAAATATCTTCAAAATTAATAATGATCAGATTTGATCAGGGGAGACCTCCTGAACATCTTGGCTAGAGACGTGAAGAAAGAAGCCAAGAAAGACTACAGAATAGGTAACATATCTGCTGATCCCTCTACTATGAGAACAGCTCTGAGATTGGATGAGACATGATAAATCTTGTTGGCTACCAAGTCCTCATGACTTATTATTACATACCATCCTTTTGTGTGGCAAGGATAGAGCTTTGGTTATACAGTCCAAATAAATGTATAAAGTTAACAGATACCTTTTACATAAAACAAAAATTTGTCTTTAACTGGCTTATACACACTGCACATTTTTCTTTTCTTTTTTTTCTTTTCTGAGACAGGGTTTCTCTGTGTAGCTTTGGAGTCTGTACTGGAACTCACTCCATATACAAGACTCGTCTCAAACTCACAGAGATTTGCCTGCCTTTGTCTTCTGAATGCCTAGATTAAAGACATGTGTCACTACTGCCTGACACCACTGCACATTTCATTCTTGTGTTAATGCAGATATACATGTTACCTTTAAAAGTTTGTGTGCTTTCAGAAAAAAAAGACACCAATAAAGATAAGTAGCCCAGGTGATCCAGCCTCTAAAAATAACTCTTTAGCAGTTTTCTCAAAATTGTACATTCAGGACAACTTCAAAGCTGGTAGCTAAGATGTTCCAGGCTCACGCACCACTCCAGCCAGGACTTCAGATAAGCCCTTCATTTTCCCACCACACAGAGTCTGGACAGCAAATGACACAGCTAGATCTCCCAGAACTTGATCATTATGTCAATTTTCTCAGGATCCCCTAAAGAGGCCATTGCTCCCAGACAACAAGAAGCAGTCTAGAGAACACAACACACAAATTCTCAAGATGTGTGGTGGGTGACCGGTTATTCCATGGGTTAAGGATGTTTGTTATCATTTGGAGTTTGATTACAGGTTGTTATTGGCCATGGTCAGGAAAAAGGGTAAACAAAAGTAGATTAGATTCAAGGATCTTTTTCTGAAGGGAAAAGGGAGGGCTATAAAATAATGGGATAAAATGATGGATTGTTGAGTCTACTTTTAAACAACCATTAATCTCAAAGTTGTACATTGGCATGATTTTTGTATATTGATACAAATTTAAGATTATTTTTGCTATACTATATATGTTTCTTCTTTTGTTTAAGGAATTGTACCTATGTAGCTCATTTAGCAATGTAATATAAATTTCTAGTCCTTGAAAGCTATTATTACAAACTATTTAAAATAATTAAGAAATACAGGTTAGTAGTCATCTAACAATCAACTTTGTAGTTATTTTAGGTATGTTTTCAAGGTTAAACAGACATATATTTTAGATAGATAGGTGGTCTTTCGAGCACTTCAGAGACCTAAAGAATATGGCATTTAAGATGTTTAATAATCTATAGTTTTTTTCATGACAATGAGACACGTCTGCTCATGGCAGTACCAATTTACTCCAGAAAAGGATGATAGCCATCAAAAAACCTCCATATGAAGCTTGCTTTGATTGTGGCAAACTTAGCTACTGGGCAAATAAACTGTCCTTGCCTGGACTACTGACAGTATTCTGACCAAATTGGACAATCAGGACACAAAAGAAAATGACTACTCAACTTTGCCAAGACTAGGTAGTAGTGCCCTTCAAAAATATCCTATTTCACCAAAAAGTCTGCCAGATATTCTAGGCCCATAGATCAAAGAAGGATGCCCAAACATTGCAGAGGAAACTTGGGTGACTGTCCAGGAAGCCAGCTGTTTTCATCATTTCTATAGTTTTGGAAGTTGTTTGCTCTGCACTTCTTGCTTAATCAGGCAATATTATATCCTTTGTGGTTCTCTGATGAGGTTGAAGATGTACTTTGACAAGTTTCCTCGTTATTTACATCAGGAAAAAAACTTAAATAAGAGATATAAAGTATATAAAATTCAGAGACCTAACAGCTTAAGTTCTTTACCTAAAAATATTTTGAGGTCTAGAAACATAGTTTTAGGTTCATAATACAAGTCAGTATAAAAGGAAAATTAGGTACAAAACTTTGGACTCAACAAGATAGGATAGATAATGTAATATTTTCTCTGAAGTTGTCAAATATAGACTGGCATTGTAAATATAGTTCTTACATATATACATATATATGTATATATGTGTGTGTGATATGTATGTATGTATATATATGTGTGTATATATATATATATATATATATTTGCTGGAGTTGAAACCTTTTATTTAGAGTAAAAGGGTTCCTCCTTTTTGGGATGTTGTGGGATACAATTATACCTTGTGAAGATGTATTGCTCTGACCTTTGATTGGTATAATAAAAAACTGAATGTCCAATAGCTAGGCAGGAGGTATAGGTAGGACTTGCAGGCAGAGAAAGAGGAAGGAGGAGGAGTAATCTAGGCATGAGAGAGGCATGGGAAGACATAGAGGTAAAAGGATTGACTGTGTGTGACCGAACATACATTAATATAAATGGGTTGATTTAAGTTATAAGAGCTAGTTAAAAGTAAGCTTAAGCTAGGGCCAAGCTTTTATAATTAGATTCAAAGTGGTGGTCTATTGCTTGGTTTCCTGGATAGCGGTATGTACTGTACTCACTCGTCTCAGGTCAGAGCCAAAGAGGAACCAGAGTGTTGAGAACCTAATGCATTTCCCTCTTCCTTCTGTCTTCATGGTCACACCAAGTGAATACAAAGACAAATATTACATCATTTTAGTTGGCCACCTCTGGACCTTGACAAATCAGTGTAGTGCACTCCACAGTGTAGAAATTGATCTCTACATTCATTTTGAAATGACAAAGAATCACTTGTTCTACAGAGCTTATCTGTAGTGAAGCATGGTGTACTAGAGGACCCACCGGAGCCTTCCCAGGTACGCCAATGGACAGTTACTCCCTGATAAAATCCAGAGGGGAAACATTGATCTTACTGAGGATAGAATTAAAAATCCCATAAACCATACCTAATTTATTTAGGGAAGGTTCCCTGATCATAGGCTGTGCTTCTCTGACAAAGAGACCAAAGGTCCTTTAGGTATGGGGAAGTATGTTGTATCTAGTCACTCCTATTAACTCTTAGCAGGTGTAACTTACAAAAACTATTTGAAAGTTAGATATTCCTTCAGTGAAGAAGAATGTAGAGCCTTTGCATTGCTTTGCTTAGTGGCCCAAAGAAACATTAGGATTGTAGCTCATTTACATGGTAATAATCATATTACTCTTAGTGAAAGGGTATGGTGACTAGTGGGTCACTTTATCACACATTGACTGCTCAGAACTCCTGAGAGCAGTCACCACTAGGACAACAGAATCCCAAGAGGAGTGGCAAAGATAATCAGCTGGACAGATTCATGCTGTCCTCTCTCAGGCCTCTTAGTACCCTCAGTTCCTTTATCACTAAAGATGAACCATCACAGAAAAACAAAAAAAGAAGCATCCTACAGCTAGGCTCCATTGTGGTGTTACCAGTACCATTTGGGGATAGGACATCTGCATTATCCAGATGCAGGGTTCTGTAATCCTCTACACCTGTGGAAGACAGGGCTATACCCATACTGTCCTACCCTGAAGCTTTGTGGCAGTCCATGAACGAAAACATCTAACTGCCTTGAATTTACTGGTCTACCCAGTTCTTCATTTTTATTTATTCATCTTGGGAAAGTCTATGACCAGGTATTAGATTATCAGGGGCATAGACAGGGATGAACTAAGGGCAGTCAGGCATGTTGTAGCTTCAGTGATTGAAACAGTACAGGTGAGCTCAGGATTGAGTAGGAAAATTCTGATAGTATTTACTTGGTACTTTACTAATGGTATAGAAATAAGACTAGGGCTCATGCTGAGGCCCCTAGTCGCCTAAGGGAATAGAGGCCCTTTGAGAGGAAGAAACTTTCACTGATGTTAGATAATTGAACTTGCTGGGTATATGGAATGCTAGTATACAGTTAACTATACTTTCCAAATTCCCTGGTGCCAAGTTGAAGGGAGAAAGAGAGAAAAACATTCTCGGGTTCTGGGTTGCTGATGGCCTTGTCAGAGAAGCAGGGGTGGCAATTGAGCTTCAGGAGTTCAGTTCACCAGAATGCAATTCTCTCATGGGTGAATCTCAGATGGGCAAGATCCAAGGATTTCAGCTCCAGAATGTCTCCTGCTACAGGTGTGTCTTTACATGTTTGCCACTGCCATTTTTGTCTGCTATTTGGTATGGTGTGAATGGGTACAGGGAATCCCCACTGCCTTTGATGTAGCGTCATTATCTCATGGAAATATCATGTTCTGTGCATTTTTACTTGTGGATTATTATGAAGATGATTTCCTCTTAAGCTGTACTGTTTATCTGAAGTAATGATTTATACAATAACAGTGTTAGTTTAAATAGAGTTTTGATGATTAAGGATTTCTAACAAACAGAGTAAGGGATTATGATTAAGGTCATTTTAGTGGGAAAATTAATATAGGTAAAAGTAAGCTATAGTATTATCCCCATCCAGACAAATCAGGGGCTGCAAAGGGTAGAAAATATGAACAAGGTTGTGTCACACAGAACTCACAAGTCTTACTTGAGGAGTCATATAGACTAAGGTTGAGGTTAATGGTTAGGGAAAACCATCACATCCTAGGACTTAGGCTAGCATAAGTTCTTTTAATCTTAATGTTGAGAAATGTGTTCGTGGGTTTTGGTGTGTATCATAACTACAAGAAAGCTTTAAACAATCACTTCATGGAATTAGAAAACAAAGAATGGGATGAAAAGTGAAACTAGTAGCCTGTTTTTTTCTGACAATTATAAAAACTACTGCCTATGTAAGTGGTTATGATAAATGTTTATCTGAGGGTGGGTTTCTCAGAAAGTGTAAAGATGTGGTTAAGAAATGTATTGGGGTTGACTTATTCCAGAAAATATATGCTTTTATGGTGATTTTGTGCTAACTGTGTAACTTTTGGGTTTGGGGAAAATCCTCTTTGTAATGAACTTCGTGTGGGGAATATAAAAGGCGTGTTTGTGCGATAAAGTGAAAGATAGTATAGTAGAAAGACCTTGAAGGTGTGTGTGTGTGTGTGTGTGTGTACGCTGGCCTTTTTTGCTGATCCCAAAGTATTAAGCTTTACTCCCTCAAATGGAAAAGTCAATTGACCAATTAGCCTACTCAATGGTCCCTCTTCAATTCCTGTGCTGCTGAAGGCTTGTCCTTACAGCAGCACAGGGTAAAGTCAAGATGAGATGTTTGCCTGACACCAACTACACAGGCATTCCTTTAGGACCCCATGGACCCCATCATTATGTACCGAATACATGGTTAATATAGCTGTATTGTCTATACTTGTGATTATCTGCCTTCCCTCCTGAGCTCTGATGTGAACTGCTGCCACCCATGCTGTCCTAGTGGAGGACACAGGACATCCTAAGTCCATCTCATTTAGAACCTGTGGCCCATGGATTTGGGTATCATCTCACTTTGCCACAGTCAAAGTGTCAGGGGTTCAGCCTAAGGCCAAAATTCTTTGTGCAGTCCTTTAGCTCTAATGATAATATGTGAAGCTTTTCCTGTAATGATAAGTTCTTTGTCTTTATCTATTTGATTAGCTTTAGAATCACCTAGGACACATAACTTTGGGTATGTCTTTAATGGTATTTCCAATGGGAAGGGTTTTGTTTGTTTGGTTGGTTTTGGTTTTTTTTTTTGAGGCAGGGGTTTCTCTATAAAATAGTCCTGGCTGTCCTGAAACTCCCTCTGTAGACCATGCTGGCTTCAAACTCACAGAGATCTGCCTGCCTCTGTCTCTGGAGTGCTGGGATTAAAGGCGTGCACCACCACTGCCCAGGTTCAGGGGGAAGTTTAATGGAAGACAGACCTACTCTGAACATGGGTGGTACCATCCCTAGGGGCTGGAGGACCAGACGGAACAAAAGAGAGAATACAAGAAAGTCTTGTTCTAGATGAATAGTGCCTCCTAATCTGCTGAGATACAGACAAGCAACCTCTCCAGCCATGAGCAGAATCTGTCACAGTCATGAGCGGAATCTCCTACAGCCATGAGCATGACCTCCTTCAGTCTAGCATGCTCTCTAGGCTAAACAAAGTCCAAAGAATGTAGCCCTTTTAGCCTTCCTCTGCAACCTAGCTTCCCTGTACACTGTCCTCTGAAATCTCCTCCACTCTTCTGTCTGCTCTCCTGCCTCAGTGACAAATACTGATTTTCTATCGCTGAAAACACAGTGTCTTAAGACTCAGTGGCCTGCACTGAAGAAAGGAACTTAGTTGGACAGGCATAAACAAGAGTAAGAAATCAAGGGAGATTTTTTTTTTTATTATTAAATATCCTCAATGGAGTTTATCCAGTCAGGCAAATCCAGGCAGTTTGATGTTCCAGAATTCAACAGCTTGAGTCAGAAGGAACCATCCCCCATGTCAGCAGAGCTAGGATCTTAGGGAAATTACTCTCAATGGCTGGAAATCAGTAAATGAGGGGATGTCGATTACACTGTACCTGCTTCAGGATGCTCTTGTAAGCCTCTGTTGAGAGAACGTCCATGGCAGTGCTTTGTGGACAGGAAAGAGCTCACCCACTGTGAGCTAAAATGTCAGATATCCCTTCATCCCTTTTAACACTTTTCATTGATTGGGTAAAAATCCAGTTCTTTGCCTTGGTGCTTCCTCTGCACAGAAGAGCGAACGTGCACAGTCGTTAGCTGTAAGTAAGAACGTCGGACTGTTAGTGTAATCGTTGTAGGATTTGGGTCATGAACAAACGCATCTAATTCGACACTGTTCATATGCACAGGAAGACACCTACTCTGACCCCAGAGAAATCTCTGGTGCCTCCATCATTTCTAACTTCAAGTAGCCAGTTTTTGAAGAGTACAAGCATCCTAGTTTGGGAGATGAAAGAAGATGTGAGATGGGGGCCATAAAAGCCTTTCGGGTACTTACTCCCTCTTGCCTTGCTTCTGTGCTTTCCCAAGAACATTCTGAAAGTGTTTCACATGCTAAACAGAATGGAGCGTTTTAAATGTGGAATAAGTTCAAGAGGGACACCAATCTCTCTCCCCTCATGAAAATGTTATATACCGGCTGCCTCTGTTTCTCAGGAGAGCCTTTCTCAAAAGTGGTGTTTTTAGTTTGATCTTAAAATAACTTAGTTCATCTGAAAGTAAGAATTAGGTCCAAGTCTTTTATATGTTAATAAAGAAATAGCTGCTTCCAGGCAATGAACCAGTACAAAGACATACAATTTCTTCCTATGCCTTCAGATGAAATAATAATAAACAACTATTGTGAGATTTAAAAAAAACTGGTTATCAGGCTTCCTAGCAAAACAGGCAATCGGGACAGCATCAGGTTGGTTTAGATAACTCACTTGTAGAGCATAGCAAGTGTATGCCCATGTGGGGCAGAACCATCAGTCTGTAGTTCGCTGTGGGCATTTGAATACACCAACACCATGTTCATTCCCACGCTACAAAATTAACAATGCATTCCAGCAAGTTCTAACATCTGCGTTTATGTAGCATGTGTCTGTGTTATGCCTGCTTAAACAGCAGGGGATACAGAAAAGTCGAAGCACAGAGTCTTACATCTTAAACATCTTCCAGAATCAAGGAGAAAAACGTCTCAGCCTGCACTCTATCCTGGCGGTCTGGCAGAATGTGGGACTACCTGGCTAACAGTTGGGTTGAGTCAATGAGTACGGGCTTTCTCACCACACATCATCTGCTTGCCAAGAAAGTTGTATGTTCCTCCTCTGACTGCCAGCCCTGCCTGCTGCTCCCTTCTTTGTTGCTCCCAGTCTTTTCCAGCTGTGTCAATTGCAGGACTCATTGGGAGCGCGATGAACACCTGAAAGGGCTCTAAGGATGTCTGGGGGAGATGTAAGATGCTGACAGAGCCTGCAAGGGAGATGGACACTTCTTCCCTCCTTGTTAAACATAAACAAGTAGAGAGATGCGGAGAACGCTTTGCTCACTAATGTATTTGCCATACAAACATGAAACCCCGAGTCTGATGTCTAGAACCCCATTCCTGAGCATGAGGGTACATGCACTCAGACAGTAGACCCCTGCAGCCTGGTGATCGATCAGCCTAGCCCACTAGAGAACTCCAGGCCAAGTGACAGACCCTATCTCAAAACAAGACAAGGTGGGTCATGTGTGCGCATGCACATGCACACACGCACACACGCATGCATGCATGCACACACAGAGATATACATACATACACGATACATGATGATTGGGGCAAGTAGAAGCCATGGATGCAAAGATCAAGATCTAGTTTGGTTGTGGTGCGTGCTTGTAAGTCTCAGGAGACAACGATCAAAGAAGGAGGGTTGCTTCAAGTCTGAGGTCAGCATAGACTCCACAGCAAGACCCTGTCACCAAACAGAAAATCCTGGGGCAAAAGGGTATGTTGTTCTAACAGGAGTGAAGAGGGTGGCAGGGAAAGTCCTCCTTGTGCGTCAGGAGGAAGACACTAGAGGGAATAGATAATAGAGAAAAATCAGATCTGATTAAGAATGGGTTTTACTCTGCTCCTCAAGGAAAGAAGCTGGAAGAAGCAGTGATGAGACACATTTCTGGGGATACATGAAAAATGTCTCCTTACCCCAAGCAGAGAACTGAAATAGACCGATATATGGATCCCACCAAAGTCTAACTTAGTGAGCTGGCTTTCTTGGGTCATTTCCATATGTGTGGGTGAGGGCTTACTGACAGGAACATAAGTGGTTTAGATACAGCTGCACTGCAAAAAGCCCACTCCAGCATGGGCGATAGCTCACAAAAGCTGGGAACATGGCTCACACTGCAGAGACTGCAGGCTGGAGAGAGTCCTTTCCCGGAGGCTCTGCTGGTCTGAGTCTCTTCCAGGCAGCTGGTCTTGTCTGACCCAGATGCAAGCATCTCAGCTGGTCTGAGAACATCTCCCAGGAATTCTTCCTGCTTATCTTCATTTGGGGAAGGAAGGAGGGCCTAGTGAATCTGGTCAATTTCCGGGACTTTCTGAAGCTTTTACAATGATTGTTTCTTAACAAGTGTCTTTGAAGGATGAAATGTTTTCTATTCCTTTCAGATCAGATCCATCCCAGGCCTTCTGGGTCCTGTGTCCGGAGTGTCTAGTATCTTCAGCAATAGGAACTTGCCTTCTACCTCTGGGACAACCTTGAGATCATATACACACAAGTGACATTAAACAGAGAGATGGAAAGGGATGTGCAGAATGGAGGGAGAGATGTGATACAATTTCAGCTTCAAAAACAAAAGAAAACAATAATTTAAAAAAAAAGTCAGGTGTCATTTCTAGTAAACTCTTCCAGCTTCTTATTTGCAGCTTGTGACATTAGAGGTCTCCACTGTTCTTGCTGCCATGGAACAATAATGATGGACTCTATCCTTTTAGAACCCTAAGTCGAAAAGAAAACCTTCCTCCTATCAGCCGCCTTAGAGTTTTATTCCAACAATAGAAATGTAGCTACCTTAAGCAGTTAGCATGTTCTCCGTCAAGAGGCCCAAAAAGCTGAGGTCTCATGTGAGTGAGCCCCATGAGGAGGCGAAGCATTGCAGAAGCACAGCAGGCAACAACCTGATGGTCCATGGTGTGCTTACCTGCCACACAAATCCAGCATCTCACTCTCAAGAAACAACTCTGTGAAAACTCCAGGCTGTCCCAAATTTACCTACAAGATTAGTTTTTGTTGTTGGTGTTTTTAAACCCTTTTATTCTTGGGGGCGGGGGGTAGGCACCACCTACCTCACATGAAGGTTTATTCTTTCTTATGAATGCCCGGCCTTAGCTTGGCTTGTTTCTTGCCAGTTTTTCTTAAATTATTCTGTCTATATTTTGCCTCTGGGCTTTTATCTTTATCCTATATACCCTTCTTTATTTCTTACTCCGTGCCTTCCTGTGTAGTTCGGTGACTGGCCCCTGATAGCCTCCTCTCCTTTTCTCGATCCTTGATCTTCTCAGGGATTTCTCCTCCTATTTATTCTCTCTGCCTGGCAGCCCCACCTATCCTTTCTCCCGCCTAGCTATTGGCCATTCAGTTCTTTATTAGACCAATCAGATTTCTTAGACAGTCAAAGAAGCACAGGGTCACAAAGTTAAACAAATGCAGCATAAAAGAATGCAACACATCTTTGTATCATTAAGTAAATGGTTCCACAGGTTAAACAAATATAACACAGCTTAAAATAATATCCCACAATTGGTCTTCACAGGTTTGGGTTTTGGGAGCAAATTTAGTAGCTATGAACAGGATATGAAAGCCAAACCAGCAGCTGTAATGAGAGTAGAGTATGAGAAATCTCTGGTAACTGTGAGGAAAGTTCACTGAGGAATTACAAATAGGACATGGTATGGTGACAGCTGGTTAGGAAGCAGGCACCTTGATTGGCATGGGAAACAAAGGCAGGAGGGTGGAGTTATTGGATCTTGGAGAAAAGGCTAGTTTGCGCTTAAGCCCAAGACTCTAAAAATGGGCCACTAGGTATCTGAGACTATCTCTAGATAACGGGGGGGGGGGGAGGTCAATGGTCCTGGAATCCAGGCTGCTAAGTGTGTGTTGTACGACAGACTTTGCCTGGAGAGATGAAACACACAGGTCTCTTCACCCCAGAAATGGAGCACGGGACAGACAAAGTAACGATTGTACCAAAGTCTAACTTGGTGGGCAGTAAATTTTTATTGGGGTTACTAACAGAAGTATGGGTGAGGAGTTGCTTACAGGAGTATGGGTGAGGAGTCTCTAACAGGAGGGAGGTGAAGTGCTCTTTAGCAGGAGCAGAGATGACTCAAAAGCAACCCCATCACTGAAGCTCCTCTGAAGCTCTGGTTATGACTACATAGAGCTGGGATGCTGGCGCTCTCTGCACAGCTTGAAGACAGCTCGGCAGTCCAATATTGCTTGTCACTGAAGCTCGACTGGTCGAAGTCCCTAACCCTAGTGATTGCTTAAGCCTTTTGTACTGCTGGGGAGGGACTCTCAAGAGTCTTATGAGTGTCTGTCCTCCCAGATGTGTGGCATTTTGTTTTCCTCCTGAGGCCTGACTTACTCCTGGTGGAGGCATGCTAACTAGAAACAAACTCATACAACTGGGTCTTAGACTCAGACTGGACCTGCATGTCCTTGACAGGGTTTTCTGAGACTACTTTGGTGAGCATTGGTAAAGGTAGCCCAGATTCCAAGTTTCTGTAAGAATTGCCGGTGCAACTGGGCTAGGTACCAATCTATGAGTATAGCATAATGCCCTTAGGCATCATTATATTGACATGTTTCCTTCATCCTGTTTGGTTCTATCTCTGGGTCATCCAGCCGGGGGGTCCTGGTGAACCAGGCAGTGTCAGGGTGGGCTTACTCTCCTGACATGGGTTTTAGGGTAGGCTAGTCATTGGTTGGACACTCCCTCAAGTTTTAGGACACTTTTACTCCAGCACAGTCCATCAGCAAGACTGACTGTAGGTTGAAGGTTTTGTGGCTATGATGGTTTCCTACTCCCCCTAGTTAAAGTCTTGCCTGGTCACAGACAATATTCACTATGGTTAGTAGAGGCTTCATCCAGCAACTGATGGAAACAGATACAGACCCACAGCCAAACATTAGGTGGAGCTTGGGCAATCCTGCAGAAGAGAGGGAGAAAAGAATGCAGCAGTCAGAGAGGTCAAGGACATCACAAGAAAACCCACAGAATAAACTAACCTGGGCTCATAGGGGCTAATAGAGACCAAACCATCAACCAGGGAACCTGCATGGGACTGACTTAGGCCTATGCATATA
>NW_026068084.1:1527591-1564564 GCF_014885135.2 Alexandromys fortis
TATATTACAGTTATGTTGCTTGGTCTTCTTGTGGGACTCCTAACAGTGGCAGCAGGGGCTGCCTCTGACTCTTTTACTGGCTTTTGAGACCCTATTCCTCATTCTGGGTTGATTTGCCCACCCTTAATACATGGGGTGGTGCTTAGTCTTACTGCAACTTGATATGCTATGTTTTGTTGATATCCATCAGAGGCCTGCCCTTTCTTGAACAGAAATGGAGGAGGAGTGGATTGGGTAGTTAGGTACAGAAAGGGGTTCGGGGGTGGGGAGCAGATGAGGGAGGGGAAACTGTGGCTAGGACATAAGAAAATGAAAAGAATTGTAGGTCCAAAAGTGAAGAGTCACTACCTGGATGAAGGTCATAGGAATAGGAATTGAAAGGAGGCAGTGATGGGTTAAACAAAGATTAGCAAGTCTATTCCTTTCGAACCTTGCGGTGTTCGTGATGCTCATAAGAAGTTTGCAGAGTCCAAATCCCACGGTCATAGTTTAGAGAAACGGTGACTGCCACAGGGGTAAAGCAGGGCAAGTTGTGCTTTGTCTACTCTGCCTCTTCACCCTGGCTGTGTGCATACTGTCCTTATGCCTCACCCAGCTCAAGCATCTTCAGAATGACGGACTGACCAATGCTAACAATTCAAGCACCGGCTTGCTAGCGCATTTTTCCTCTTGGTACCATGGAAACCAGGTCATCCAAGCAAAGGCTTGGGCAGGAGACTATGTACCAAAAGGGCTTCCCTCCTCCCTCCCAGCTCTCTTTCCCAGGATGGGCAGCTGATCAGGTTGATGCTGTTGCCCTGGCGACTAATATGAGAACTCCTGATTTCGCTTCTGGAAGTATTTTTATGTAATTAGCTCAGGTGCCTACCACCTGAATCTTCTTTATTTTCACTGATTTGATAACCCACTTCTCCTTCCAGGGAGAGTAGGCTCTGCTGGGAATTTTGGTTCTAGCCAACACCAATTTGCACGTTTTGAGGCACATATAATTTGATTAGTCAGACGTGCCCTGTAAGTGGTCGACATTCAGTCTCCTCTCGACTCCTATAGCTAGTGAAACCCTTCCTATTCTAGACACAGATTGACTTCTGCTTGAGGAACTCGGGTACAAAAGAATCCTTAAGCAACTTCTCTGCAGTTCCTGTGACAGAGGCACAAACCAGTTATGGTTCCCAGACCTGGTCCCTCCGTGCAGAGCTGCGGAGGAGGAAGGACAGGAAGAAGAGGAGGTGGACAGACACTGTTTATCTCACTCTTCACCGTAATGGGAGCAAGAGTCTGGCATGCCGACATGAAAATAATTATGTCACTGCAGACTGCAAGGGAGGTGGGGTGGTCTGGAGCTTTCCAGCACATGTCCCTTCCCCAGAGCCTCAACGCAGCAGAAACCACCGAGCATGATGGGAAAGGCTGCTTAGCATGATGGGGAAGGCTGCTTAGGAAGGCGTGTTTCTCTTCTGCTTGCGTCTGTACAAATACTGCCTTCCTCTCCCAACCAGAAAAGAAGCAGCGAGGCAGAGTGGAGACATAAAATGGTGGCTATCCTGGTTTCTACCTGCTCTGACCTCCTGGTCTCCCCCTGATCTGACCTCTGGGCTTGTGCCTGCTCTGAACTCCTGACCTGTGCTTGGTCTGATCTCCTGACCTCTACCTGTTCTGACCTCCTGGCCTGTGCCTGCTCTGAACCCTTGGACTCTGCCTGCTCTGACCTCTTGACCTCTACCTGCTTTGACCTCCTCTACCTGCTCTGACCTCTTGACCTCTACCTGTTCTGACCTCCTGACCTGTGCCTGCTCTGACCCCCTAGTCTCTGCCTGCTCTGACCGCTGGGTCTCTGACTTCTCTGACCTGGCTCGGTCATTTGTATCTGATTCTAACCTCTTTGTGGACAGAGAGATTACGAATTGATTGCTGTTTTTGTGTGGTCTCCCTTTATTTATTAACACTCAGGAAGCTGAGGCAGAAGAATCAAATTTGAGACCAGATTGGGCTGCATAGAATGCTCATGTCAAAATACATACACCTGTGCATGTGTTCTGTAGCTATTTTATATGTGTCTTAGAAAGAAAGAAAGTCCGGGAAAGGCCATGCTTTCCAAAATGAAACAAGTGAATCATCTTCAAGCTTACTCGGAAAAGATGTGGCTGAAAGCACTCACAGGAAGTCAGATCTCACTGGTTAAGACACAACACTTTCTGTTGCCTTGTGCCTCTTATCTGATCAGAGTAGTGGGGATGGGAACACAGACAGTGAGGACACACGCAATGTGGATGCTTCTCTGAGACATTGTTTGTCTTCAGGCCTTAGCAGAGTCTTTGAAGAATCCTTAGCAAGGCAGTGAGTCCATATCCCATCTAGTTCTCTCTGTAGAGCACATTTTATAGGTACTTACATGTACACGTGTGTGTGTGTGTGTGTATGTTCA
This sequence comes from Alexandromys fortis, assembly GCF_014885135.2. Classification (NCBI taxonomy): domain Eukaryota; kingdom Metazoa; phylum Chordata; class Mammalia; order Rodentia; family Cricetidae; genus Alexandromys; species Alexandromys fortis. The sequence goes on from NW_026068084.1 coordinate 1,530,017, forward strand.
CACATATGCGCGGGTGCCCACAGAGGCCAGAAGAGGGCATCAGACGCACTGGAGCTGGAGTTACAGGCCTCTGGGACACACGGGACACAGTTGCTGGGAACCAAAGTCCAGTGCTGAGCAAGAAGCATTCAGGACCACTGAGCCATCTCCAGCCCTCTCCTTTGCTATTAATATTTTCACCACAACAAAGGTTCCAGTGTAAATAACTTTCTTGTGTGAGTGTCTTTGCAACCTAAGCTCTTGCTAAATCCTTGCCTTGAGGAACCTAATTGCCTTCTGCATGCTGGCGGGCACCCTGGCGAGACCAACACCTGGAACACCGATAAATGCCACCAGTGACGGTGCCGGCCCGTCTGATTGTCATGCGGCTCACAGGCACAGTGGATATTCAATTTGCAAGCCTCCTCTCGGCTCTGTGCTGATAAGGAGGCCTGTGATTTAATCTGCCAGGGTAAGCAAAGGTCTTGATGGCACAGATTAGAAACACAGCTCCTTTAAAGGATTGGGGAGCTCAGAGATAACCAACCTGAAATCTGCCTTTGTACCTGGGGCTGGGGTACATCTCCCACCCAGCCTCACACTCTCAGAGAATTTCAGATGGAGCTCAGTTCAAGGATTTCTTCAGGATGAGGCGGAGGTAGGTGTAGGGTGGGACCAGGTAGCAACCAGCAATCTCTTCATCATTTCCTGAAGGAACAGTTAGAAATAAACCTTTGAAGCAGTAGTGAAACCCCCTTTTTTATTTGAAGGTGATGTTTTGAGCACAATTTTCTTACATTATCTTCTATTCCTCCTTGCATCACTGAAATTAGTACAGTTAGAAGCTTAACCCTAGCAGAGAGCCCAACCTGCTGCTGGAGGCCATATGGGATAACTGGTGAAGCCGAGGCTAAGATGAAGAAGTGTAATTTTCATGCCTGGTGAATACCTTACGTGTTGCAAACCCAAATCTTTCTATAGGCAGCCCCCCCCCCACTGCCCTGGTTTCCATGGAGGCCCTGGGAAGCAGTCACAGGAGAGCATTTTCCTCACTTCCAGGTGAAAAATACAACATGCACAGACAGCTATGAGTTCGTTCAGAAACCTCCTCCTGTGTGCTCCCCATTTGTTAAATTCCCTGGGTACAAAAAAAAAAAAAAAAACTTGTCACCAGAAACATCATTTTAGTTAGGACACGCAGCAAAGCCAGAGCTCATGGCCAGAATATTATTACAAAATATCTTCTGCAGGAAATCACTGGAAATGTCATAATCTGTATATGTCAGACATCCTGAGGCGTACACCTTTCAGGAAAATCCATTTAGTATCATAGTGTGGTTTGTTGCATTTGATCAATGTTTTTGTAACTTCTTCCACTTATTTTGTTAGTATTTTATTAGCTCTTTGAGAACTTCCGACAATGCATTTTGTTCATATTTATCCCTCCCCCAACTATTTTCAGATACCCTTTTAAGCCCACCCAACTTTGTGAGTTTTCTTCTTCTTTCAACTCATCAAATCCAAGCTGTGATGCCCATACACGGGTGAGTGATTTTCCCCTGGTGTATGGGCCACCTGCATTGTGGTGGGATTTGAATGTGAAATGTCTCTTGCAAGGCCTGTGCGTTGCTGTGTAGGTAGGTCCTAGCTGGAGGAAGCAGGTTGACAGCAGCATGTCTTTGGGGGTTTATATTTGCTCTGCCTCTTTTCAGGGCACCATGATGAGCGTGTGTCTGTTCTATCATGCCTTCTATGACCTGATGATCTGAAAAATCCCCCTTGTTCTGTGGAGAAGGTGGACAGAGAGAAAGGCTAACTCATCAATGTCCGATGGAGAACCAGAGACCTTGTCAAGTGGATAAGCAAGCATAAGGCTGTCAGAGAACAGTGATGAGGACAGAGTGTGACATCAGGCAAACCTGTGTCAGGCATGGGTGTAAACACCCTGGTGTACTTCGCATCTAGTCTCGCTTTCCTTGTCTTTCCAACAGAGAAATGAGGTGGCTTTGTTTAATATTCATGGCTGTGTTATCTAAACTTTACACAAGGGAGGACCGAACAGTGTGTAGAGGAAGGGAGATTGATCTGTGTTAGAAAGTTTATTATGAGGCTAATATGACTATATGGTTCTGAAATCTAGAACACCATAGCAGGAAGTGATCCACAGACTGGAGGTCACAAGATTCCAAAACCTGGCTCAGTGCAGCAACCATTAGTGCTTCAGAGACAGGAGAGTTGATGAATGTAACATAGCCCAAGGCCAGAAACCTAAGATCCATGAAGGCTGCTGGCATAAATCCTGGAGCCCAAATTCTGGCAAGCTGATAACACTGATGTCCAAGGCAGCAGAAACAAGCCTGGCCTAACGGTTAGAGGATTGACCAGCTCTCTTTATGAAAATTTCCTATTGGACCGTTATGTGATTAAATCGTACCATCCATGGGAAGGGGACATTCTTCCAACTAATCGAGTTAGATCCATGACTGGTCTCTGAAAAGCCCCTCATCAGTACACTGCTGCAGCTGTCCAGATGAGAGCTAGGCCCAACAGAAACTTATTCAGAAGTCACTTCTCCAGGAAGGCCTCTGTTGCCACGCTCACTACGGGTGAGTGGAGAAATGCACAGCAGGTTTCTGCCTCTCTCTGCCACCTACTCTACTTCTGTTGTCTGCCTCACTTTGCTAGTGGCTGGTCTGATGTAACAGGACTGGCACCAAGCCTATAGCCAGCTGCTTGGCTGTAAACTCAGCAAAGCAATAGAGACACACAGGCAACAATATCCCACATAGTAACTCCCTTGCAGCCCAAGGTCGTTGGCCAGATGTGCTTGCATCTGTTGCCAAGCTCTGATTTGTCCACCTAGCTTGTCTATCATTTTGTTTTCCCCACCCCTGTCTCCAGATGTGCTTGCATCTGGTTGCCAAGCTGTAATTTGTCTACCTAGCTTGTCATCTATCACTTTGTTTCCTCCACTCCTATCTCTAGACTTCGACTTCCTCATCTCCTTCCTTATTCGTGTAGTTTCTCATCCATATAATCAATGTTGTGTTCCTTAATACTTGTAATGAGTTGATCTTCTTGGCTAAACTTGATGAATCAAACTGTCTTTGTATGTATAATATTATAACCATTGACTAAGATTTTTCAGAAACAAGCTTGTTGTATAAGGAAATAGCAAGTGGATGGTCCCTGTGGTCATCATCAGCTCATGTGGCCTTCAGCTGGGGTGTTTATCTGCTTTGTCTCTGCTCTCTCATGTAAGAGAGTCAGTGTCCCCTTTTTTCCTTTTGACTGTAACTTTGGTTCCATTACCGTTACTTTGATAACAGGCAAAGGAGTGGTAATCTTTCACATTTACCAAACAAGCCATGTCTGTTCAGATAAAAACATTCTCTCCCTTCCCCTTTATTTCCAAGACTGCCACCAAATGAGCTTGGATCCATCATCTCTAAGAACTGTCAGAAGCAGGCAGTGAGAACAGTGGCCATAAAGCATGTCCGTAGGGATGAGCTCTATATTTTGCCTACACAGTGTCAATGCACACGTTCCATGGGGTTCCGTAAGGATATCCGCTTATACGGTGATGTGCCTACAACAAGACTAGGCCTGAGTCTGTTGGAAGAGTATTCCGTCTTTGACTCAGGTTTTACTTAAGATTGCTGGTACATTGTGACCATGAAAATCTCTTCCAGTGCTACAGACCATATTGTCTGAGAGCATCTTATATCACTTAATCTCTGCAAAGGGAAACAAGGTGAACCTGGAAAGATGTGACTGGATTGAGCAACCGTGTTCTTAGTCATTGCAGAATAAAATCATTTCTCAACAGAAATTTACTGGCCTACTTTGAAGCTGAAGAACTCCTCAAGTCCAGAATTAATCTCCCTAATAACTTTATTTTATATAATGGTTTCAGTTGTGGATGTCAACACCTGGGAATGGTTGTTTTCCTATTGGTTTGATGAAATATCATAACACATGCAACTTAAAGAAGAAAGGGTTTATTTGGCTTGTGGTTATGGAAGGATAATTGTCCATGATGTGGCAGTAAGGCTGCAAGAGGCTAGAGCAGGGGCTGGGAGCTCACTTCTAGAACTTCAAACAACAAGCAGAGAGAGCTAACTGAAAATGGCAAGTGGCTTTTGAAGCTCCAAAGCCCACCCACAAAGTCTCACTTCCTCCAGCAAGGCCACACCTCCTAAGCTTCCCCAAACAGGGCTAAAAATTGAGAACCTGTAGTTAGAGGCTGTTCGTTCTTTCTGGCTGCCCACACCCGAAGTAAACACACAAAAACTTTATTAATTGCAACACTGTTTGCCCAACAAGTTGAGTTTATTTCTAGCTAGCTCTTACATCTTAAATTAACCCATTTTTATTATTTTATATTTCACTATGAGGCTCGTGGTTTACCGGCAAGGTTCCAGTGAGTCTGTCTCTTGTGGCAACTATATAGAATCTCACTGACTGCCTTCTTTCTCCCGGCATTCAGTTTAGTTTTCCCTGCCTAGCTCTATTCTGCCCTATCACAGGTCAAAGCACCTTCTTTATTCATTAACCAATAAAACCAACATATACACAGAAAAACTTCCTACATTAGGAACCAAATCTTCAACCCGTTTGTCCTGGCACAAATGTCATTAAACATTGCCATCCTGACTGCAAACGCAATCTTTAGCAACCCGTTTGTCCTGGCACAAATGTCATTAAACATTGCCATCCTGACTGCAAACTCAATCTTTAGCATGAGCTAGCCCAACAAGAAGCAAGAAGAGAGCTATTACACGACCATATCTACATAGCTCTTTGTGCAGACATTGCTGAATTGCGCCATTTCTTCTTGAAAGGGGATTCATAAGACTAAGGATATAAATACATTTTACAGGTCCCAGGAAAATTAGCAAGACTGCTCTTTGAGGTTATATAAGCAGTAACGTGTGTAGGGGCAAGAAGACTCTGAAACCTGCCCAGCCACCTGCCAATAGCCCGAGAGTTCCAGGAAAGCCACCCTTGTGAACTGTCACCCATGCTAATGAGGGCTTCTCAGAACTACATTCCAGTCATCCATGCCCTGTACACACCTACAATAAACCCACTGGCTCAATAAACTGGTCTTAATGGAATTGTTACTTTGGTCTGTTCTCGGAGCCTTATTTAAGAGGGTTGACGTCTGTTGACATCTCCCTAGGGTAAGTCACTCAACAACCCACATAAACTAATTTTACCTCATGAAAGGGGAGGAGGAAGCCATCATTAAAGAACAAAGATGAGCAAAAACCCAAGTTACACAGCAAATCTTACACAGCCTTTATGCAAAAAATCATTTTAAAGTCACATCCCTGCTTCCTGTATCTTCCTTCTAATGTGGACAGTGTCTGCTTATTTTTTTCCTTTCAGAAGATATACAGCCCCAGAAAAATGGCTTATTCTTTGCCAAGGAAATGACAAATGGATGAGTACCCCAGAGTATTTCTTCCATGTTCTAAGGGAATAAGCAATTACACATTACTCCAAAATAATAGCAGTAGCTAATAATTGAGGACACAACACCCAGACGACTGTGGGAAATAAACGGGGAGGATTGTGAACTTTTTATATCGAGTTTCCAGTTTGAGCTCAAGTTATAAATATCAGCAAGAGCTCTCCCATGCCTCACTGTGCTCTTCTAATGCAATTCGTTTAGAGCTTTGAGATGCAAGACAGCCGTATATTTCACTCTCGCAGCCAGCAGCCAATTTGCAAGAAAGCAAGGAATATAAAAACAGCTATTTACTCTGATACAAGTGGTCCAGTCCATTATCACTCTCCGCTGATGTCGTTAGAGGGTAGCAAATCAATAATCAGTTCTCATTCCCCAACTCGGTAAATATCTGCTCCTGTTAGCATAAGTCACACACAGTAGGGAAAGCTTTCTTGCCAGGAGAACAGCTAATTCCTCTGCTAAGGCCACAGACATCAAACAGAGGAAGAACCTTCCTGAATTACCTTTCTCCAGCGTTCAAATGGTTAAATGCTGAGGAAGGTCCTTGCAACTGGAGAAACTGAAAACTGTAAGATGATGCTAAATTTGTTCACAAAGAGATAGGCTTTGTCTAAATTTCCCAGTTAGAGCCCATCTCACACAATATTGTCTGAATTCAGATTGCCGGAGTAAACATTTAGAGATCCTCAGACGTTTGAGCACAGCTCATAGAACATTGCCTACAGAGAAGCCAATGAAATAAGTCTAGCACCCCGACAAGAGAGAGGGGACTCACGGGCGGGCTGTTACACAATGTAACTTGCACAGTTGAACGATTGATTCCAAGCTTCTACTGTGTGCAGTATAGACAATGGCAAAGAAAGACTTCAACCGGATTGACTAAGATTCCATTATTTGATCAATTCATATTATTGATCCTGTCCCGTCTCTTCCACAGACTCAGTATTAGCCCTTCCTTTTGCCCATGTCTCTGTATTATGTTCTGAAGAGACTAACACAAACAGAATTATTTCGTGATGTATCCTTCCTTAGCTGGTCTCCCATGTCTTCCTGGGCACAGAACTCAGAGATGAAGCACCAGGCACCAAGGGACCAGTCTGTGATACTTCTCTTTTTAAAACATAAAAATAATAAAACCAAAAATAATTTAAAAGCTATAGTTTAGTGATTATAGACCTGCATATCACCACCCACAAAAGCCAAGAGCAGAATGAGCTAGGCACAGGAGACACCCTATTACCATATTGGTTCCCAAACTGACCACACATCCACCACACTGTTAGATCCACTGTCTTTATGGCAAGGAGAATTTCATTCAGATGCATGCTCAGACATTTTCGCGTTGCAGGTTATGAACTTTATGGCAGCTGGATCATATTGTGTGGATTATTTTGTGCCTTTCTTTTTGTTCAAATTCATGATAAGAGCAGCCATGCTTTGTGTATCTGCCTCCATTCACACGTGATGATGTGCAGAAATTGTCTGTATATGAGCGGGAGCGTGTTTGTGATATAGTCTGGTCCTGTCAGGCTTGGGTTGCATTTCCCATCTGAAAGCAATTGAGCAAAGTTGTCTGAGCACCCACGTAGGGCTAGCTGCTGCCAGGAGGAACACTGTTCATTGCCGTTTTCCATTTCCCTCCAGTGCTATACTGTGAAACCCCACTCTTTTTCTCTGTCCTAGATTCTCTGTCCCTCTCTCCATTCCACCCCTTCCTCATTTTCTGCTTTTTTTCTTACTGCATTGTATTTATTCGAAAGTTTTGATGTCAACCCATTTTGCTGAAAAGAGATTGCAAACCTTTCTCCTTTTGTATTGCTAGAGTGTAACAAACTGTCAATTATTCTTAACTATATAATCCCCAAAAGAATTAGCTTTTATTCCTACAATCAATACTTTGTATAAGCCTGCCTCCTCAGATTCTGGATGTATTTAATATCTTCATATTTGTGCTTTTTTCTAAGTGGAATGTGTTTTCGTTATGAGGGGCAGTGGCAGATCAATTACAGTTGATTCTATACAATGTGAAACCCTTCAGCACTAAGGATTGAAAGCTTCCTCTCTTTGCCATTGGTCTGTTGTGATGTGGAGTGGGTGGGGGTACTTTGAGTCTTTCTATAGATCTGCTTCATATCTCACAGATAAGAAATAAAATACTTAGATTATTAGCGAATGAGCAAAGAACTTGGGTGTGTTCAAAGTTCCGCTCTTGCTTCCTCCTTTCACATTGGTATTGGTCTCCATCAAGAGAACGCTCTTTCTACTCTGCTCTGTGATACCTTCCACTTCACTGTTTCTGTAGAAAGAAATGTGTTCAGTGTTAGCTGGCTATATCTGTTGACCCTGGAGTCATCTTTACTAAGTCCTCAGTGATGTGCACTCAGCCCATGCCCTCCATAGAGCCTCTTGTGCAAAACTGGGCTCATTGACCACTTCCAGCTCTTTATTGTCTCCCCACCACTCTAAACTCAGGTAGAAGACATGTACACTGACTTATTGCTACTGCCTGGGATATGGTGCACTGGTATGCAGTGTCTTACATATCTTATGAAGTGTTTGTCAGTATCTCTTTATGCAAGGTGTCCATGAGGATAGAAAGCATGGATCTTCATAAGAAGAAACTCAGATCAAGAAATCGTAGAGGATTTTTTAAAAGTGGATTCAAGTTGCACAAATGCACAGAATTTCTTATGTAGGCTTTTTCTTGTTTTGTTTTTCAATTATGTCAATTGTCCTCAAGCTGGGTAGACAGTTAACAGATATGCACAAATATTTATATTATTAGTGAATGAGAAAAGAGTGTGTGTTTAAAGTTTCATGAATTTGACTGAAAGAAAAGATGGTGTGCTAAAGGGATTTCCTGGAGCAAATTTCTGCTCATTTGTGTTCTGAATGGCCCTTGGAAATAGCTTGTGTCCTTAAGCGAGTGCCACCTTTCCTTGTAACTTCTGATCACACGAGTTGGAGAGAAGACCTTAGTGAACGCACACGATTCTCCACAGTTGCATAAAACACAAGGAGACCTGAATGCTCCTGAGAACAAGTAAGAAAGGACATCATCGGGCTATGGTCAGGGTAATGAGGAATGAAGAGGAAGCCTTGTGTCCCTGTGTGCCTGCATGGTGTCAAGGACCGTAGGCCCCAACATAGAAACTATCTTTCCCTAATCGGACTGGTACAGAGGTGCGAGAAATAGCCAGACACAGTTCACGCAGTCATCACAGAAGGGCATCTCAGCCTTCTTCATCCTGAAGATCTACCCGTGTTTATTATACAAAAATCTTTTATCCCCCCAGTAAACCAAGGTGGAAGCCCATTAACATTCTCTTTCCAGGGGATGTGGGGCTAGGGAAACACCTGCAGCTTAGTTAGTTAGTTAGTTAGTTAGTTAGTTAGTTAGTTAGGCTTTAGCAAACACCGCTCCCTGGGTGATCTACATTTTTAACAAAGGAGAAAGGAGCAATCTTTCCTGGTTTTTGTTAGTTGGCTATCTTACTTGTTTGGCAGGGTTGCATCTGCTTAGTGGCCAGTGCGCCTGCCTGTAAATTATTTTATATGACATATAGGCCCACAGCACAGAGTTTATAGGTCTGTTTCTGTCTGTCTGGGGAGGAGACGGAGTAAACGGAAGGTCTTTTTATGGAGTCTTCAGAAATCTTGCAGTTTCAAAGCATCATGGAAAGTATTGAAAAGGCAACAAAGTGTACACCTGGACATTTCAGTAAGCTGCCAATCTTCCTAAGCGAGGCTGTCATGCTTCTCACGTGGGTGCTATGCTTTTCTTCTCAAGGAACCCGCTTATGTGACAGTTGCGTGAGATGCAAGGCGTTTCATTATGCTGAAATATGCGTCAATCCTGGAAAAGCTAACGCTGGTCTCTGGGAATGGATTTTGGAAGTTTTGGGGAACAGAGAAGGAGAAATGGATAAAAAGTGGATACACACAGCGTGAGACAGAAAGTGTGATCTGAATGTCTGCTCATTGCTTTCCGCCTGTGCTGCCCTCTTAGCTCATTTGGGCTGAAGCAAACAAAGTGCTCCACACTGGGAAACTTGTTTTTCAAAGTTCTGAAATCGACCAAGTTCAAGATCAAGGCGCTGGCAGGAACATGGGCCAGAGAGGACCCCTTTCTTTGTTAATGGGCTGCAGCTTCTCACTGTGGTGGGAATTGGAAAAGCAATAAAGAAGCCCCTGGGAACTCTTTTATGTGGCCATTAATCCAATTCATGGAAGGACCACTCTCCTGACACAGTGACCTCCTGAATGTCCCAACTTCCAATATCTTCATATTGGATTTAAGGTTTTAACACATAAATTTTGAGGGGACACTAACATTTAGACCACTGCGGGTTCCACTTCCCCCTCACTGTCTCTAAATTAAAGTGGTGTCACATAGAGACCACTCTGCTGATCTCAGTCATGGTTCTGACGATAAATGCCCAAGTTCAGTGCTCGTGGTTTGTTCCTTAATTGCAAATGCATCGTGGGATACAAATGCGCTCCTGGGGTAAATACAGTTTTTTGGATTGTTGGCATATTTCATTTTCAGTCTACTTTATAAGGTTGAACTCTCTAAGCTCTCTTCCAGTTTCTGGGCAAGTCGGGTATAAAAGAGAGGAACCAGTAGAGTACAAGGAAGTAGATGGAGGATGGAAACAGTGGTGAGGGATGTCCTTAGCGTGGCTCTGTCTCCCCTGTGACGTCCTTAAGTGTGGCTCTGTCTCCCCTGTGACATCCTTAGTGTGGCTCTGTCTCCCCTGTGACGTCCTTAGTGTGACTCTGTCTCCCCTGTGATATAACTTTTCGCCATAATAGACTAACAAGACACATGCAACCTTGCTTAGTCATGGCCAGTTGCTAGGACACCATCCTTGCCATCCGTCTCAAGGCTGCAAGCAGCAGTTCATCTTCAGAGCCTTCTCACTACACACAACCAATCCCTCCCATTCAATCCCCTCTGCAAGAAATGTCTACGGACAGCAGCTGTTTGTTCTCAGTGGACTCAGACTGCAGCGTTCAGCAACCAATGCTAAAGCAAGAAGCCATGTTGAATAATTTAGTGGAAGAATAAGCTAGATAAAGAGAGAAGAAACATAATTTTAAAATCATTTCCTAGAGGGCTGGACAGTTGCTGAGCAGTTAAGAACAATTGCTGCTCTTGCAGAGAACTTGGGTTTGGTTCCCAGCACGGTGGCTCCCATTCCCCGCTTTTCCAGTTACAGCTGTTCTGACATGTTTTTCTGACTTCAGTAGGCACTGTACACACAAGGTGTGCATGTGTATACATGCAAGTGCACACTCATACATATAAAATAAAAATAAATAGATCAAAATGGTTTTCGTATCTGAATGAGGTATAGCCTGAATAGACAGTCCTATGGGCTATTTCAGGTTAGGCCCTTTGGCTCTGGGGCTCAGAAACTCAGACAGATTACTTCGCCTCCTCTGCTTTAGCGGTCTCATTAGAGACAGCATGTTAAAACAAAATTAGTACTACAGCTAAAGACTTCCTGTGAACATTAAAGAAATTATCAGCAAAGCCCAGTTCATAACAAGTCATTAATAACCACCAGTTAAAATATGCACTTGGCATGTTTAGTGCTTTAGTGAGGCTTAAAATGTTCGTGAATATCATTTTTGTGATTTAGGTATCACGTGGAGGAGGGGACTCTTCCAAAGAAGGGAAAAAAGGACGCAGCATTAGAAAGCAATAATGGGGAAACAAAAATAGGATGAAATGGGAATGGAATGGGGGCTAAGGGGGCAATGTGGAGGACAGCTAATACTTAAGCCTCTTTAAAAAACTGTATGGAAAATAACTATTTAGGAGCTTCCTAAAATACATACATATATGGAAGGAATTTAAATGGAGTCACCATATAATAGGGAGACACTAATCAAAACCTCTAGGGCCAGGAATGGCTTACATCTTACTTGAGTTCTTAATTGAGGAGGTCTCAAAAAACCACTCTCAAACATCACAGGATATTGCCAAGAATAACAGTTATGTTCTACTACCTGATGGTGAGGCCATATTACTAAAGATCCAATTTCCTTATGTCATTATCATTGAGCATGGAGAAATCAAGCTTGTGCCCAACCAGATGTTTTACCCCTACTGACTAGCATGGATGGTGCTGGAAAATACTTCTCACAATGTCAGAGGAGAAAGATCATCATAAACATCACACAGCTACAAAACGTGTGACCTGCGGCTGCCTGCAAGATCTACTGGAACAATAGCGGCACAAACGGTAGAAAGCAACTGACAACTTTCTGCTTGGATTTAAGGCCCACTCCATGAAATGGAACCCATGCATCACACTACCCAAGTGACCAAGAGTTGAAGACTAGATAGGTCTTGGGACCTAGAGGAAAACCTACTGTGATTATTCTACTAAAGGGACATAACTATATATANATATAACATGTTGCTATACTCATAAATCAGACCTCCATTCAACCCTCATCACAGAAGCTCCTCGTTGCAGTAGGCAGTAACTAACAAAGATAACCACAAATGGACAATGTGAGTGAGAGACTCCGTGCTAAATGGAATGTCTTCATCAAACTCCTCCCTTCATGGTCCAGCGATCTATACAGAAGAGTAGGCAGAAAGATTATAAGAGCCAGAGGTAGTGAATGACCCCAAGGAAACATCTATCATATACAACAGGACTGATAAACATGAACTCAGAGAGATGGTGACATTCAAAAGACCTAAACAGGTTCAAACTGACAGATTTCAAGTACTGAGAAAGGAAAATGGACACAAAGTCCCAGCCCTAACCAAGAAACCATGTCTGATTGATACCTACAAATGCAGGGGAAAATTCACTTTTTCTAAAGGAGTAATACGGGGCATCTTGACACACTCCAGGGCAGGCCCTATGCCCAGCAAGATTTGATCAACAAAATTGACTTTTATGCTTCTATTTCTCTCTTTCTCTTTCTCTCTCTCTCTCTCTCTCTCTCTCTCTCTCTCTCTCTCTCTCTCTCTCAGAAAGAGACAGAGAGAGAGAGTGCTTTTTTGCTTTGTTTTGATATTTTTTGACTTAATGATTTCCTTACTTTTAGTTTGTCTAATTTGATCTCATTCTATTTTGGTTTTATTGTTTTCTCTCTTTTTTTGAGGTAGAGAGAGAGCATGAAGTCAGGTCAATAGTGGGTGGGGGGAGGAGGATCTGGAAGAAGTTTGGGGAGAAGAAAGAATATGATCAAAATATATCGTATGGAAATATTAAATAAAAATTCAAAAGCGAAAACAAATAATGACAGAACTAATAAGACCCTGGGCAAGGGGAAACTCTTTTTTCCCGTTGGAAGGGGTGTCATCTAGGGTAGCAACTAGGGAAATTAGTGTGGATGGTGCTCCAGAAGCTAAAAGATAAAACTACTATAAAAATCCTACCCTAAATAAAATGAATTCTAAAATAGCAAATAAGTTTCTGCCATAAGCATGGGTGAAACAATGATGTATCAATAATGTAATAATCATGTGAATGAATAGATATGCATAAAATACTGAAGAATAAACATCCAAAGAAGATATGTTGAAGGCCAGAGCAACTTCTGTGGTGGTGGTGTTTGTACTCTAAGAAACGAAGCTTACCTGAAGATCAGAGTGCAGGCTAACCACCAGTTAACCTTGGACTCCCAGCAGTGGTGACAGTACACCTCTAATCTCAGCCCTCCAGAGGTGGAAGCAGGAAGATCAGGAGTTCAAGGCCACTCTGGGCTAACCAGTCTAAAAAAGAAACTGAGTTTACACCTTTGATCCCAGCACTGGGGATCTCACGCCTTTAATCCCAGCACAGGGAGGTGGGGGAAAGGAAGTAATGTGGCTGGGTGGAGAGAGGAATGTAAGGTGGGAGGAGACATGAGCTCAGTCCACTCATTCAGAGGATATCATAGAGGTAAGAACTCTAACTGGATGCTCTGCTTTTCTGACCTTTTAGCTTTCACCCCCTAATATCTGACTCAGGTTTCTATTATTAGGACCAATTAGGATTCCTGCTACAAAAACTTTTGCATCTTTTAGCCATAGAAGATGAGCAATTGGACAATACTTCCCGGGTTCACTCTTCATCTGTCCTGTTCATGGTTTCTTTAGGTATTTTAATGTTTGCTCTATGCTTCCTTCTGGTTTCAGACACAACTTACAAGAAAAGTGGCATTGATCTAGCAGACTTTCCAGGTCTGTAAGGGACAAGGACAAAAACATGAGGACACAGGCCAAGGAAGACCGTGCTGTGAGGACTGTAGCTACAGACATCTTGGTCAATATGGCTCTGTTTTCCTGTTTTTTTCTTCCCTCAGTAGAGTGCTACCCCCAAGTGTGTTTCACTTACTTAACTCTGTAATCTTTTAGGCTTGTTCATAGTAGAAGACGTGGAACAAAACCTCGGGGTTCATACAGGTCTTGGTTCAAGCCTAGAACCTCTTCCATGCTACCCACATGCTCTATGACTGGACTCTGCCTCCATCCCCTACCCACAATTATGAAATTATTCCTGTCTTTGCTCCAGGAGCTAACAGCACAGAGGTTGTGATTTCAACAGGAATGTGCATGAAAAAGTCAACGCTGAAATGCAGTCTCCTCTTTTACAGCCAAAATTTCATTTTCAAAACACCATCCCTGATCAGTAAGTAACATTTCTTTATCTTGATATACAAGAGCCTCCCCAAACTTGGCCACTGTCTCCATCTCGCAGCTTCTATTCAGCCTTTTGTTAATGTCCCACCACATAAGTAATCCACATGTAAATATGAAACTACCCCATGGATAGCATGTTAAGTTATTCCACTGTCAATATGTTACTTCTATTGTAGTCTGGGACATGGACTAATGAAGAATTCCAGTAAATATTTTCATCTTGCCTCCAGATCCTTGAGACCTTCCATGACAAATCCCCCAAAGTATGATTTAGGAAATAACTTTATTAGGATATAATAATTATATAAATTTTTAACATATAATAGATATAATTTATAATTATATAATACAAGATATAATTGTTATATAAAATAATAAGTTTCATTGTGACATTTTCACATGCATGTGATAGGCTTTGAGAGCCTTCACCCATCACCCTCTCCTCTCCCCTCCAGCCCCACATCATTTATTTCTCTTCCAAATGTTTCTCCTTCTACTTGTATTTTAGGTTAGATTCCACATATGTGAGAAAATATGAGTGTTTCCTTATGAATCTTACCTCTTGCATTTATTGTGACATCCTGTCTCACCCACTTTTTTTGCAAATGATACGGCTTTATTGTTCTTCTGGCTGATGATATCCGTGTGTGTGTGTGTGTGTGTGTGTGTGTGTGTGTGTGTGTTTGTCATACACACATCTGTTGATGGCACCTGTTTTAGTTCATAACTTGTCTTTTGTGTCTAGCATCACAACTGTGTGTGAGGTGCCTGTGCTCTATTCAGACTTTGATTCCTTCTGGTTCATATCCAGGAGAGGTCTAGTTGGATGATATAGTAGTTCTGTTTTTAGTTTGTATCTCCATACCAGTTAGGCTGCTTTATATCTCCACCAGCAGGGATGTGGGGAAAGAGGAACTGTGCCTGCCTGCCGATGTGAGTGTATACTGTTGTAGTCACTATGGAGACAGGTGTAAAGGAATAAAGGAATTACCCTGAAAATGGAGTGTCTTTACTTTCGAGAATGCTTCTCTTCCTATTCAGAAGATTTTTCATTTCTTGTAATTGCTTTGGTCTATTCTTGGGATTACTTTCTGTGCTGTTTGAGGCTTTCTTGGAAGCTGCTTGCTTGTGTACTCATCTTGAAATATTTCCTGTTTTATTCTAGCAGTTTCCATATTTTAGGCCTTGGCTTAAAGGTGTTTATTAATCCATTTTGAATTGATTTTTGTGAGGGATGAGAAAAATGGATCTAGTTTTCCCAGAAGCCCTTTGAATAAGCTTTACTTATCCTAGTGTGTGTTCGCTGTAGGCTAATTGTTCACAGTCATATGTATGTATGTATGTATGTATGTATGTATGTATGTATGTATGTATATGTATGTATGTGTATGTATATGTGTGTCTGTATATAAGTATGTATGTGAGTGTGTACATATGTATATATGTATTTATTTATTTTTAGGGCACAAACTCTCACATCAGAGCTTGTCAAGGCAATCCAGTAGGAAGAATAAGGTCCCAAGAGCAAACAAGAGTCAGAAACACCCACACTCCGATTGTCAGGAGTTCTCCCAAAACACCAAGCCAACAACCATAACATACATGCGGATAACCTAGCACCGGCCCATACAAGCTTAGCAATTGTCCCTCAGTCTCTGTGAGCCCCATGGGCCCTGCTTAGGTGATTCCACAGGCCATGCTCTCCCAGTGTCTTCCAAGCCTCTGGCTCTCACAATTTCTCCTCCCCTTTGTGGAGAGGGACTCAGAGGAGACCTTCAACCTGGACTCTCTCCTCCAAACGTTTGGCAGTCACAGCCTTTAATATGATGAGTGATTGATCCCTATAATCCTAGTTTCTTCAAAGTATTTTTTCTTTTTAAATAAGAATAAGGATTTAAACCTTTTTCCAAAGGCTTTTAACTCTGCCATCAAGGTAATCACGTGGTTTCTGACTTTGTGTCTATTTCCCTGTTGTGTTACCTTTACTAATTTGTGTTTGCTGAGTCAATCATGCATCCTTGCAGTGAATATCACTTTTTCATGATTTTTCATTTTCATCTGTTCTTAAATATGATTTGTGGTAATTCTGTAGGAATTTTTCTAAGTTCAGGGATCTCTTGAGAGGAGGGATTGTGTCTCTGAACCTGCACGTGGGTTTGAGGCCTGTGAGGGTTGAGTGCTTATCCTGAAGGCATGGCTACTCCATCTCCTGCCCAACAGTGTGTGTATCTCCCACTGCCCAGGAGCCATGCCACTGACTTGCTTTGTGTTGGTCGCCAGCATTTGCTCTGTATTTTTCCTGAGTTTGTGAATTTTTTATATTCTTTTCTTCTCTGGGCTAAAGTCTGTTTCTTTCTTGCTTATCTTGTTTTGTTTTGCAGATGAAGGCAGCCTGCACTCTGTCATCTTATGCACAAGTTCTTGGTGTTCTTGCTTTGCCCTGCAACATCTAATGGTGACTTTTGGGAAGCTCTTAGTCCTCATTTTAAGTCCATATAGTATGACAATTGTAAAAATTTAAGTTCCTCCAGGAAAAGGGCCCGCATGATTTCATTATTTTCTCTCCCTTAGTGAGGGATACCCAATTGGAACATAACATGTGTGTTTAGCCTTAAACTTGGACAAGGTGTAACTATATCAAATGCATATATAAAAGCCATGGGGCTGCTCGACCTTTCCTCCTCGAAGCTAAATAGCATGAAAATGTTTTGGTTTTATTTTAAGTTGTTTTTATTCTAAATGATATAGATAATTAGATCTGAGAAGATAATTGCATATTCTTCTGCCTGCTGTTTGAATATAGTGTGAGCTGTTTATAGTATGAAGGCAATATGATAATATTCACAGTTTCTGTAATTGTATCCTTGGTGCCATCTTTCCCTGGAGTAGAAAGAAGTAATTATGTGTTGAGTGTTGCCTTGAGACAACGGGTATTGTAATTGCTGTGGGGTCCTTCATGTCTCACTGGCCCCTTCATTCATCAAGACCACGTTAGCAAAGGCTTCGTTCTGAACACCTGGCCTTGAATTTTTACCATCCATATGGACCACAGTTTGAATGTTTGGGACTCAATAACTCTTAGATATTTAAGGCTTCTTGGGAAGCTACAGAAGACCAATTCATAACCTTGTGAGTGGAGGATACAGCAGAAGCCATTGTTGGAGCTAATCCACCCATTTCCATGATTTTAACCTTCTTTTTGTCCTTTAACATCTTAATATACTACTAAATATACTGTTTGTCCATAATTTCGCTCTATTTATTTTTTTAACATACATTATCTTCTTTTATATGTATGGGTGCTTTGTTTACATGAATATCTATGGGCTACATTTACGCTTACTGCCCAGAGTCTGAAAGAGGGCACCAGATGTCCTGGACCTGGACTTACAGATGTTTGTAAACTACCGTGAGTGCTAGGAATGAAACCTGGGTCCTCTGCAAGAGCAGCCAGAGCTCTTAACCACTGAGACATCTCTTCAGTCTCAGGCCCCAATTCCCTTCTAGTCCATAATTTTGCAAAAGAAGGAGGTAGTCTCCTGTTCAATGTAGAATGTTTTCACCTTGCAGATCTTCCGAAAAAAAACAATACCCAGCCTCTTCACCAGCCTGCTGTTTATCAGACTCAATGACTCTGAATTACCCGGCCAGTCTATACCATGGTAAGCTGATCCTTTGACTGCTAGGTCACCCTTTCTAAGTGTTGCCTGTTTGCTCACACTCTGGACCTGTAACACACCCTCTGGTCATCATTCCACTTATCCACACATAAAGGCCACGAAGTTCCAGTGCTAACCTGCACAGGATTTAACCAGTTCCTTATTCTTCTACAATTTCCTCCTCCACATGCAAAATGACTCACACATTTAAATTGTGCATTCAGTGTCTTGGAGTTGGGGAACAAGGACTAAGACATATATTTGCTTGATGGCTCATCAATACTTCTAGAATGCCTTGAATATTAAAGAAAAGCCTGAGCCAAGCTCTATTCAGCTACTTAAATGGCTGCCTAAGAGAAGGAGGCAAGTTGGGCAAACAGTAGGAAGATCTATGTGAAATGGATTAAAGTTGTTTCTTCAAGTAACCGTCGTTCATGAATATCAACAAGGATTATAGGTATGGCATTGCCCACTCCCTCTCCCCTCTTCTCTCCCTCCACCCATTTTAATTAACACATTTAATTTAATGACAAAATTACTAAATGAGGTTACATGACATTGAGACAACATAGTAATTTATTCACACTCAACTCGCCTCAGAGTTGATGAAAATGGGATTCAAACTTAGGTCTGCCCATCCCTAAAACTTGTGTTCCTTCCAACTCATGATGTGTCCTCCACATAGACCATTGTTCTGCTTTTCCCATCGGTCAGCCTTGCTGCTTAGTTTCTGCAGTAAAAGTGGCCTCACTTATGTATTGCCTGGTGTGATCAAGCTCATCCTTCAAATCATCTCCATGCTCCAAACATCAGAAAACAGTCAAACCTCAATTGATGGCACTTGTTTCCTTGTCACTGCTAATATCAGGCTCCTGTCAATCTGCTGGCTATGCTTTGGCTGTGGAGTCTGGTCTATAGGCTTCTCCATGAGTCTGGCCCTCCCCGATGTCTCAGAGAACACCCAAGCACTGACCATGCCATGCTTCTTGGGATCGGTCACAATCAATAACTAATAGTGTCTGGGTTCTAAACACTAGCAGAGTGGATGTCCAGCTTCCAGCTGTTTGTGCTTCAAATGTTCTCTCTTGCTGCCCTGGCTGTGTGTCTTCATCTCAAGCAGATATATTTGTTTCTGTTGAATGTCTATAAAAGTGCATCTCCATCTACCAATTCCTGACTTCCTAAATAGCTGTGTCCAAAATAGACGTACAGTAAAATAACCACATGGTATCTCGCATAAATATGCATTCAGAAAGATTCAAAGAGTAGGTGAGAAACCCCATAAGAAGACACGGACAACTACTCACAAAGGGGGTCTCTCAGGACAGCCTCCATGCCTCACCATCTTTGGAGCTGGGCACGGATGTCTCATCAGTTTTGGATCTTCCATCCTCTGGTCTCACTTTTACGGCTGAGCCACTCACAAAGGCCAGCCAGCCAACTAGCCAGCTATCCTTGCTCTTAATTCCTTAGATCCACCCTTAATCTTTGTCTTTTTCACAGGATACCTTTTTATTCCATGCTCCAGACATTTGGCATTTTTTCATTGTGGAGTGGCAGTAATATTTTATATTTTCTACAATTGCTATGGAAGGCTCTGAGGAAGATAAATCTCTGCCCTGAAACACAGTGTGTCTGAGCCATCCAAAGCCACAGTCAAGAGGCAGGTGATGGAGAAGCCTCTGCCAGGCACAGGACAGGGGATGCATTTTCCAGCCTGCAGGACATCCCAACTCATGAGAATCAATGACTACTCCCAGGCCTGCGAGAATGCAGCAGCAGGGGAGCAGGAGACAGCTGGGTGTGATTACCCACCTCAGCCAGAACTCAGAAGTGAAAATTAACAGCTGTGGAGTCCAGCAGCGAAGATGTCCCTCCGGCTTTACATGGTCCGGCTACACACATTGCAACAAGGACAATATAGACTAGTCAAGCTGAGAAGTCCAGAAACAATGGCTGTCCTACCTGAAACAGGATGAGTCTCGGATCTCCTGTAACCCAGTCCAACACATCCACCTGACCTGAAGGACAGACACCTCTCATCTCCACTCCTGTTCTTTGTCTCTTAGTGCCTGTCCCGTTCCCTAGCCAGTCTCTCCCACTCCCCTTGTGCACTTCAGGCAAAAGCCTTCTTGGTAATGAAGAACTTTGCTGTCCTTTCTCTAACCCTTCTGGAGTGTTCTATTTGACTTTAGCTTTGGGACTCCAAACCCTCTGCTCACAGATGTGTGTTAGAGGAGAAGTTCCTGTCCCCTTTTCCTCATAAGCAAAATGTGTGGGTTGCTGCCTCTGACATTTACAAATACAGCAAGTATAAAATATCAAACCCTGGCCTGATGCTTAACCCAGTGTTGTCTTCTAAGCACCAATTAGGCCTTCATTCTTTGTTTTTCCTCCAGAAGGTCCTATAGCACAGAGGTTATGGATGTGGGGTCAGTAGGCTATGATCTAGTGGTTGGATGTAAATATGGCCTCATTTCTTCAAAATACATCTTAGAAACTATCTTTTTATGAAACAGAGAAGGACATAGTTAAATTTTTTACACAATTTAGGTCCTAGGTGATGTGGTCATTTGAAACATCTCCTGTAGGCTCCCACATCTGAACACTTAGTTCCCACTCAGTGGAGCTTATGGTGTCTTTAGGAGGTGCAGCATCACTGGAGGAAGCCACCACTGGGATTGGCGTCCAAGGGTTCTTAGCTTCACCACCACTCCTCTCTGCTTCTATCGTGTGCATGAAGAAATGTTCCCAGTCAGCTTCAGGCTCCTGAAGCTGCGCCATGCCATCCCTACCATGGCAGACTTTATTCCTCTAGAAACAGAGGTGAAACAAACCCTTCCTTGATGTTGCTTTAGGTCGTGAAGTTTTATATCAACTGTAACAGAACAGTAATTCCTACAGATTAAGATAATGAACTTAATTGCATATCCAGGCCATAGGAAACTTGTTCTTATTTTGGTGGGTGGAGGAGCTACTGACAAGAAATAGACACTGATCAAGAAAAAAAAAAAAAAAAACACCATCATACTGAAGGTTTATTCGGAATTCTGGCAAGCTGGAGAAAACCTGCATTTGCCTTAGACATGAATGCTTCAGCTTTGTGAGACCAATTAACATTCCAGATAAATATCCAATTGATTACATGTCTGCTACATGCTCAGAAAGTTTTAAAGAAAATAAAACAGGTGGAAGGAAGCATTTGGCTCAAGTTTCTACTTGTGATATTTTTCTACTTCGTCGCTGGTACACATTGAATGGGTGCCACCACTACTGATTGAAGTATCTTAAATAAAATCAAAGTGGCGGTTGGCAGATTGCTGGCCCCATGCCTATTGTGTCCACATGGTAATATCCAGAATTATGAATGTTACTTTATTTGGAACTTTAAAAATATTTGCAGATGTTAACGATATTAAGATGATCAGGTAATTCTAGAATCTTGAATGAGCTCTAAATCCAATGCCAAGTATCCATAAAGGAGGAACACAGATAAAATTGGAAAAGTCCATGTTTTCTTGGTGTCAGAGATTGCAGTTACAGAGCTAAAAGACACAGATGACTAAGAGCTATTCAGAGCTTGGAGAAGCAGAGGAGGGTGCTCTGGAGAGATCAATGTCTTGCTGACACCTTGATTTCATGCTTCTACACTCCAGAGCTGCAGAGGCAGTTCGCCAGTAAAACGCTTACCATGCAAGTAGGGAGCATGATCCGCAGATCCTATTCAACTCAGTAACAGCAAGGTGTGTGTGTCATCAAGGAATGGCAGAGGTGGAAACAGGATGATGTCTGGCATCGAAAGCTGGCCAGTCTAGCCTAAAAAGTGAGCTACTAACCAATGAGTGATGGTAAGGAAACGATGCCAGAGCTATGAGACACTCCCTTCTGTTGCATGACATTTTAGTCAGACACTGTCATATCAATCCCCAGCTTCTTAAGTGTCATCCCCTTGCATTCTGAAACATGTAGATTCTGTGTACACCATGCATTCAAGATGTGTGGCATCTTGCTGCAGAAGTCACCCAGAAAACAAATACCCAAGGCTATTTTTATACTTGGTCATTTGCTTTAGCTAAGTTTATTCTTATTATTTGTTCCTATCTTCTCATGAACAGTCTTTTTTTCAGGTGGCTGGCGGCTCTGCTAACAGGGATGGGAAGAGACCTGGATTCCTGTCTCCTCTGATGGTGACAGTCCCACAGCTGCCAGCAGGCCCTGGGCTCTGTGCTCCCAGCTTCCCTGAGCTGGCGGCCTCTCGCTGCTTGTCAGACTGAATCCTGTTGAAACCTGGCAGGAATCTGCCCGTGTTTAACCAGCTTGTTCTTACCCTAAGATGTAGTAAGAGTTCGTATTCATTGATACATCTCTGAGAATTATTTGATATTTGACGCCTAGGCAGTGAACCATTGAAGCTCAAGTCTTCCAAGTGAGGCCTTTCTCCAAACAGCACCAGGGACCTGGAGAGATCCTCAGTGGGTATGAGTACCAACAGCTCTTCCCAAGGACCAGGGCCTTATTGCCAGCACCCCATGACAGCTCACAACTGTAACTGTAACGCCAATTCCAGAGGAGCTGACATATATGCAGACAAAACTCACAGATACATGAAAATAAACTAATGGATAAATATTTTAAAGAAGTAGCTAGCTATTCTTATTCAGTTGAAGTCCTTAATGAGATTATTAGCACTCAGGTTTTGCATCCTTAGGAAGAACGAACAGGGAACTCTGAAGTTTAGAGGCAAACTATTAAGTGTTGCCTGATTAGCATGAATGGAAATGGGCCAGGAAATGTCTACAGATAGAGACAGGAAACAGTAACTGATTTACTGAGCTATAGGAGCTGAAGACCTAAGGGACAGCACGTGGCTCAAAATGAGAGATGTGAAAACTGAATCATTTATCAGTTCATGGGCATGGTTTATTTCCACAGCTTACGCATATTCTTATTTTAAGAATTTTATTTAGTGTGTGTGTGTGTGTGTTGTATGCAAAGTGCCAGTGAAGTCCAGAAGGAGGTATTGGATCCCCAGGAGCTAGCACTGCAAGTGGCTGTGAGCATCCCTGTGGCTACTGGAACTGAACTTGGGTCCACAGCAGAACCAGAAGTGTCTTATCTGCTGAGCCATCCCCCCCCCAGCTCCTCAGAGTACTCTTTAGAATGAGGATTTAAAAATTCATAATGGCACATGTTCAAAGAAATATGCCTGGCTTCTCTAGAAATATAGGCTTATTTGGAATTTGGTCCTGCATTCTCAGCCTATGGTAAGCTGCAAGCAGTTGGCAGGGACCAGCAAGGTAAGGATTCTGCTACGCTGAATCTCCTTCTTTTCCCCAGGGCTCCATCCACTTACGTGGCTGGTCTAACATTTACTGTTTTGAACTCTCTAGCACAGCCATCACTACGGTTTTCTAGTTTAGTGATCCATGTGTTCAATGCCACTTTCAATCTCACACATGTAGTTAGCTAAGAACACTCTCCTGTGCATGTTGCATCCACACAGATGCCACCCCAGCCTCTGCTCACTGTGTTCGATGGCTCTGGCAAGCACCAAGTGTGCTGTATTCCAGGTTAACTTCCAGAACTGTGTGCGTCATGGTTTCTTCCAGATTTCTAAGGGACTGAAGTCAGTGTCTGATATTTTTTCTAAGATTCCCACGTTTTAAGTTTGTAATGAAGAGAAGCGCTCCTACCTCCTCTTTCTTCATTTGCTTCTTTGCCTTCTTAAAACAGCCTTAAAACATTCCAAAAATTGTATAAATGTCCCCTTAAAGTTCAACATTTTTGATAATATGACATTGCCATATCACTCGCCGGTCTATTAATTTAAATTTGCACTTTGTGTGTTTAAATAATTATGCCATGTGACTTCTTTCTTGTGAATATAGTGTTTTGACTCCTCAATAATCGATTTCTTTTATTAAAAGACAACACATTAGCATCCTGAAAAGTTTCTGCTAATTAAGTAAACATCTTGTCTGATAATATAATTTCTATGCAAACTGTCGTACTGTGTGTTGGACACTAACTTGGAGAGGTGACTCTAAGTCCTAACACTGTGGAAGGTGGTGGTATCTACTACACTTTCCCAGTTAATTAAAGCATCTAGTGTGTCCTCTGTGTTCTCCCATTCATGACCAAAGCTGTTAGATACCATAACTGTCATATGATATAGAACTTTATGAAGCCAGTGGAAAGACCTAAGAAGTTAATAGAAAGTAAAAGAGATACAAAACAAAGCTTTAAAGGTCCAAGTCCTACTGTTTTCCTTTAACTCTTTAGGACAGGATGGCTTGTGTCCGTCTGAGGAAGGGCTGTGCAGAAGCCCTGGTTCTAGGAAAAATGGACTGTCTCTTGTCTTCATTAGGCACGTGGCGGATGCTGCATGATTATGGAGCAGAAACGAGACACAGATGAACTGAAAGCTAAAATGTGCCTAAATGTATGAGTACATAAAAAGTTGAGTAAACAATGTTTCGTCATTTAAAATCTTCCAGTGACCCCAGAATCAAACCTGTCTATGCCCATCACATGAATGGAGCCTGTAACTTCTGGCTCTAGGATCCCCCTCTCCTGCTTTCCTCCTCTCTCTCCCCTCCCCTCCTTTGTCTTCCCCTTTTCTCTCCATTTCTCCTTTTCTCTGCTCCCTCTTCTTCCTCTGCTCTCATACCTCTCCTTTACTATCGTACTCTTTCCCTTCCTCCCTTTTCCTCCCTTCCCTCCACTTCAGCTCTCCCCCACTCTCCCCTCTCCTCCACTCTCCCCTCGCCTCCTCTCAGGTCTTCTACTGTCTCTTTACATCCCAACATTTTCCACTTATTCATTGGCCCTTGGCTCTGTGTAATAATCCCCAGCAAACCAAGCCTGCTTCCACTTTGCAATTCTGTGCATTTGTGTCTTTTCTGGAACGATTCCTGCACTTCTGTGCTCATAGGCTCTTCTTCACTGCTAGGATCCTGGCAGCTTCCCCATCTAAGGTGGGCTCCCAGTTTCTCCAGTTCACCTCTGTGTCCTTTCCTTCCTCATACTGGCCCAGGCTGCTGTTTTGCTCTGTGGGTCTCTGTTTTCTTGTTTCCATCTTTTACATAAGCCACTAAAGCTTTGAGCATAGAGACCAATTTTGTCTTATTCCTTTCTGTACCTGGAGAGTCTGTCACACTGCCATTGAAGTAAGGAAAGAATGATAATGAACTCACAACATAGGTTGTCTGTGGAATTGTCTCTCAGTGTCAAGGGCCATTGTAGTCTGAGTGTATTTGGTGTGTATGTGTGTGTGTGTGTGTTCTCGTGTTTTAATCTCTCAGGAGTTGCTTTTATATATTACTTTATTTTCCAATAATCCCCAAGATACAGTGATTGTGTGAAGGGCTCATTTTTCTCATGGGTTTGGGTACGATCTAGTCTTCTAATCTGAATGTTTCACAGAACTAGGATGAGAATTTCCATAAAACCATAGCAGTCAAGAGAGAGATGAGTGCAGTAGCCGGCACGGCTCCTGCACAAGCGAGTTGTTCTTTACAGTCATCCTTCTAGAAGGAGAAAGCAAAGCTTAGATGTAGAGGTTTGTTTGGAACTCAAGGGAGGACAGGACAGAGAAGACCCAGTTCTAGGTCTACAATCAATTGGTTGTTAACTCTGAACAGTGATGGAGGAAGGTTATCTGTCTATGTGTTACTCTCATTGGTTAATAAAGAGACTGCCTTGGCCCTTTAATAGGATCAAAAATTAGGTAGGCAGAGTAAACAGAACAGAATTCTGGAAGAAAGAAGGAAGTGAGGCAGACGCTATAGCTCTCCTCTCCAAAATGGACACAGATTAAGATCCTTTCCGCAGATAAAGATCCTTTCCAATAAGCCACCACCTCGTGGTGCTACACTCATTAATAGAAATGGGTTAATCAAGATGTGAGAGTTAGCCAGTAAGAGGCTAGAGCTAATGGGCCAAGCAGTGTTTAAAAGAATACAGTTTCTGTGTAATTATTCTAGGGCTAAGCTAGCCATGTGGAGGCCGGGTTGCAGCCTGCTGCTCCTATTATGACAGAACAGTATACATAATCATTCTGAGCTCGGGCTTCTTTGTTGAAGAAAAGTCAAGAACTTAGGACAGTGGCCTCTAAGTGCTTCTCCCTTTAGCTGTTATGCAGGTGTGTGTTCTCAGAGTGTCCTGCCCTGTTCCAAGCAGAGAAACCCTGCTTTTTATCAAACACTTTCTGTGTGGGAAAACTGGGTAGATTTTGGTTTCTGAGACAGGTCTATGGAATGGTTACATCTACAGTGATATTTTAGTTTCCCCAGTGGATCATAGAAAGCATCATACATATGAAGTTATATATTCTTATAGATATTATATTCTTATAGGATAGTCCTAAACTCATGAAGTCAAGAGACTTCCTGTTCTGCTTCAGCCCCCACCCTCTGCCAGCAGTGGCTGGAACTAGAGCCACATGTCCCCTAATTCAGATCAGTGAGTCTTTAACAATGTCACCTAGTGTATTATATCAAAAGCATATTCCTTATTGATAGACACTACAGCAGTTTGCAATTAGCCCTGATTAAATTCATTCCATTAAGTTTCAGAAGAAAAGAAAGTATTGAGTCTGAGAATGGTTATTTATAAGAGTAAGTACTTTGGGCTATTGGCGTTAACTGTACTTCAGTAGACTATCAACACATGGGAATTCAAATAAAACCATGGCTTTTTGACGACATCTTGGAAGAAAAAAAAGTGCAGATGGCTCTTAGGTATGCACCTGTCATTTTCTAGGGCAGAGGTCAGCAGACTTTCCATACAGGGGGATAGGAACAGCATTAACCTGGTCTTTGTGGGAAGTACCAGGACACGTAAGCAAAGTGGCTAATCCAACAAACGGGAGGACTCCACATCACACTGCGCTCAATAGATGCGGTCACAAGTCCTGTAAATGTTTTTTTTTTTTTTTTTTTATAACACTGGAAGGGTTTCTTTTCAATTGAGTTGTCGTAAATGTTTTTCAAAGGATAATTTTTCAATTCTTTACCCCCGGGTTCCATGTAAAGAATTGAGATAAAATATGATGTTTTGTAATTTATCACACCATATCAGTCTTTGCCAAGTGTAAAATATTCAATTTGTGGTCATTGTGATTCATCATATACTGTCGACTTCACGTAGAGCACTCCATTTTCACAAAAAAACACTGGCTATTATCTCTGTTGGGAAAATACTAGTGAATGATAGCATGCGGGGGTTATAATTTTAAATTAATAATGTTAGTATTTAGGATTTAAACATTACTTTAGAGCATCGTTGATGTAACAAATTAGAACTTTGAGGCATGAAGGCAGGGAGCAACAGTCCAGGGACTAACTTAATTCAGCGCAATGCATGTTGGTCTCAAAAGTACCACCTATGGTTGGACGCTCAGCCCTGACAAACCTGATGAAATGTAATCATGTTGGATTACCGAATAACTGCCAGTACTTAAAAATATAGTGTTGGCTGGGGCCTAGATAGCTGGCTCGGTAGTTTAGAATACTTGCTGCTCTTGTGGAGACCTGACTTCCATTCCAGGCACCTGTGTGGCAGTCCCAGTTCACCAGCATCTGTAATGCCCGTTCTAGGTGGCCTAATGCCTTCTGATCTCCACAGGCACCAGGCACACACACGGTGTACAGACATCCACGCAGGCAAAACACTCGTATAAATTCAATAAAATGAATGAATGAATAAGAAAGCGTCACTGGAAGTGAAGACAGTCATAAACCCACACAATGAAAACTTCTTAAAGGCTCGTGTCCTCTTCAGCCATACAAGCTGCAATGTCTTTATGGGGAACCGCACTGGGCTAGAATTGGGTGCCAATCAAATACCTACCGCACCAAAATAATGACTGAGCAGATTCCTTAATGCTTGTTTATTTAATGTGGGGTAAGGGAAGACTTGTATTAATCCCTTAACATTATTAATGACTATTCAAGTATGTTGCTGGCTGTAAGTCCTGTGTAAAATGGACATATTTTTACATACATACTTTGGCTTCCAATGCCAAGACAGGCTTTTAAGATCACCACTTAGAAATTCTGAGTAAATGGGTCACTTCATTTATTTTTCAACAGGGAGAAGCTAGTACTCTTTGAAATGATGTTTAATGATGTCTGGCATCCTTTTCCCTTCCATGTATCATAATTGCCCTGAGCAGTTTTCAGCTGAGTGAGTGGGCATCAGTGCTCAGCAGTTTGAAACAGAAGGATGTCGTGAAGGATGTCGTGTGGGATGCCGTGGAAAGATGCTACACATCTTCATCAATGTGTCCCACGGGAACCTCCACACCGTGTGCAAGGAATGAGACACACGTCACAACAGGCAACTTTATTTTTAGAATTTGAGTCAAAAATCAAGAAAAATAAATAAACGGTGCCAAGTCTCTATTATGTTAGTACACAAAATAAACGAAAATTACATTAACATTCATCA
The DNA here is from genome assembly GCF_014885135.2 of Alexandromys fortis. Taxonomy (NCBI): domain Eukaryota; kingdom Metazoa; phylum Chordata; class Mammalia; order Rodentia; family Cricetidae; genus Alexandromys; species Alexandromys fortis. The sequence continues at coordinate 1,558,242 of NW_026068084.1, forward strand.
TGGGATCCCTTAAATGTATCCGCAAATGGTCTGACGAGGGGAAGGTGATTTACAGCACAGAGACTCAACAACCATTGACTGGGATGCATGGCACTGCAGGCATCTAGACTAGGTCAGCAAGGATGAGCAAAGTGGCAAAGGCCACCCAAACACCGTCCTCAGATGGAGACTTTGGTAATCGACTGTCGTTTATAAAACAAAATCAGTCCCTCTTCCTCCTCAGGCTGGATGGTCATTTTGTCCGTCTTTATCCTGTGATGAGTCCATTTGAAACACTTCAGTTGTTTTCAAGACAGTCCAGATTCACAGAGCAGCAGACTGTCCCATTCTGTGCAAAGAGAACACAAGTGTTAGCTACTGAAGCGGAATACACAGCGATGAGCAGTTTGCTGTCCAGCTCACAACAGCTCAGAGGAGGATGTGCTTCAGAAACGGGAAGAGAACATTTAGCTTTGAAAGGAAGTAAGCATGGCCTTCCAGGTAACTCTGGTCCAAGGCTTTGCTACCAGGCTTGCTTCATGCCCTGCCTACAGGCAATGCATGCTTTAGATACACTCCAACAATCCAACTTTTCTCAATTTATTTGCTAACCTTATTTCCAAAACCTACTTCACAAATATAAATATCTCAGAGGGAACAATTAGCCTATCAGAAACTAATGGGCAGTATCAGTAAGATTACTGGCAAATCCCAAATAGATTCCACAAAGGTGTATGCATCAAGGGGAATCATGACTGCACACCTCATAAAGATTAGGGAAAAGCAGTGAGCATTTAGGTTCATAAATTCAGGGAAGTTTATTAAAATTCAATTTCATCAATTAATATAAATATGCCTTCATAATTCTTTTTAATAAAAATCAATCCTGACATTATTATAAAGGCATCAGATGCTCTCTGCCCCCATCTCCAATGGATCATACTGGTCTCCAACTCCAACTCACCCCATTCTCCAAGCCCCCCACTCCAGCAGGCAATCCCCGATCACCCACCAGCCATCCTGCCAGGACATCAGGTGAGCTAACCAAACAGCTCCACTTCCCATTCATTCCTAGCTCTGTGGGAGGCCACCTGCTGCAGCCTCTCCTTCCTATCTGACCTCCTTTTAACAGATCATGCAGAACTCCCCCCACTCTGCCTTTCTACCCACTCATCCTTTCTTCCCAGATCCCAAATTCAGAAGGCAGACCTGAGGACCCACAGGCCAGCTGCAGGCCTGCACTCTCCCTCCTCTTTCCAAACTCAATCAACAAATCTCATCTCCAACTCTGTGTGAGACCCCGGTGTGTCCTTCCTCTCAGAGCACCTACTGTGTCCTTCCTCTCAGAGCACCTGCTGTGCCCCTTCCTCTCAGAGCACCTACTGTGTCCTTCCTCTCAGTGCACCTGCTGTGTCCTTCCTCTCAGAACACCTGCTGTGTCCTTCCTCTCAGAGCACCTGCTGTGTCCTTCCTCTCACAGAGCACCTGCTGTGTCCTTCCTCTCAGAGCACCTGCTGTGTCCTTCCTCTCAGAGCACCTGCTGTGTCCCTTCTCCTAGAGCACCTGCTGTGTCCCTTCTCCTAGAGAACCTGCTGTGCCCCTTCCTCTCAGAGCATCTACTGTGTTGTTCCTCTCAGAGCACCTTCTGTGACCCTGCTCAGGAGCACCTACTATGATCCTTCTTTCCTCTCTGTTCCTATCCCCAGCAGATCACTCGGATTTTCTCTAACTTATCCCTTGGTCTCATGCCCAGCTGCAGAAAACATTCCCTGAAAGCTGTCTTGCCAAACCTGCTAGAGAATCAAGCCGGCCAGCAAAGCAGGTAGTGGTCATCAGCTCTTCACTGGCACTCCTTCCTCCAAATCAAATATCCCTGTAAGTTATGCCCATATCTGTAGCAGAGCACCCGATGTGGCCTTTTCTTACTCTCTGCCCCCATTCCCAGAGACTATATAGATCCTGCTGGAACAGCCTGCTTTCCTCCTTCCCTGATTCTACTCAAGCACCCTTATTCCTAAGTGTCAGAACCCAACACCTAGAAACACTTTGTACCCAAACCCCCAGTGCACACACTTGGCAGTACCCTAGTAATGTTCCCTACCAGCTCCCACTCCTGCCTAGGAACCAGAGAGAACAACATAAATCAAGGAACAACCACACACCCAACAAAGACTAGAGAAGATATCAGCACCTAGATTTATAATCAACCCACAACCCAGATGCCTAGATGCTAGCATAATAACGAGATCAATAACAGCAAGGACAATATGTCCCCACAAGAGCACAGTAATTCTACTACAGTATGCCCTGAGAAAGTCAACAAATTGAAACCCAAAATAGGAATCTAAAGTAGAATTTATGAATATAAATTTCTTTAAGCAGAGAATGAATATATCCATTATAGAAATCTGTGAAAACACAAACAAACCATGAAAGGAAATGATTACAGAAGTTCCTGACCTGAAAGTGAAAACAGAATAAAATAAAAACTGAGGAAACATGAAAATGAAAAATTTAGGAACTTTATCAGGGACCTCAGAGGCAAGCCTCACCAGCCAAATATAAAGGCTGAACAAGAGACCCTCAAGCAGTAAAGACAAGATAAAAGGAATGGACACCTAGGTCGAAGAACATGTCAAATCTAAAAAACTCCAGAAAGAATACATGTAGGGCATCTAGGACAGTATGAAAAGACCAAATCTAAGAATAATAGGAGTGTGGGAAGGGAAAGAAACCTGGTTAAAGGCACAGAAAATATTTTCAAGAAGATCACTGAAGAAAATTTTCCTAACCTAAAGAATTAGATGCCAATCAAGGTACAAGAAGCAAGCAAAACATCAACTCAATATGACCAGAAAAGAAAGCTTCATTGGCACATAATAATCCAAACACTGAATGTACAGGACAAAGAAAGAATATTAAAAGCTACAAAGTCAGACCAATTAGAATAACACCTGCCTTCTCAGTGGAGACTCTAAGAACCACGAGGACCTTCTTCAAGCATTAGGAGACACAGACACCAGCATACTAAGCAAAGTAAAAATGGCTCACAAGAGAAGACGAAAGTCATTCTAAGATAAAGTTAAGTTTAAGCAGTATCCTTCTACAAATTCAACCCTACAAAAGGCACTTAAGGGAAAATTTCAGCCTAAAGAATTCACACCTAAAGAATTCCACACACAGGAAAACAGAAAATCAGAGAAGAAAAACAGCACACACACACACACACACACACACACACTCACACACCACCACCAACAACAACAAAAACAAAAATAAAATAAATAGAATCAGCAAACACTGTTTGTTGATAACTTTTAACATCAATGGTCTTGAGTCCCTTTAGCGATATCCAAGAAACACACCTTACCATCAAGGATAGATATCCCATGGAGGTAAAAGGGTAGAAAAAATATTCCAAGCAAATGGACTTAAGAAGACTACAGCAAGATTAATATTTGACAAAATAGTCTTTGAGCCAAAACAAATCAGAAGATCCTGGGAAGAACACTGTATACTCATCAAGAGGACACTGAAATTTTGAATGTCTATGCCTCTAACATAAGGGCATCCAAGTATGTAAAAGTTTCACTACTACAGTTTAAATCACATAGTGACCTTCACACACTGATAGTGGGAGACTTAAATACACCATTGTTTCCAAAAACAAACAAAAACCAGGTCAACCACATAGAAACCAGGCAGAGAAATGATGGAGCTCACGGATGGTATAAACCAAATGATGGCGCTCACTGATGGTATAAACCAAATGATGGAGCTTACTTTTGGTATAAACCAAATGGATCTAACAGATATTTTCACCCAAGCACTCACAAAAAAATACCATCTTTTCAGAAGCTCATGGAACTTTCTCCAAAATTGACCACAGAAGTGGACACAAAGCAAGTCTCAACAGACAACAGAAAGTTAGAATAACACCTGCATTCTATCTGATGACCATGGATTACACTTGGATATCAATAACAGAAAGCTGACAAACTTATGGAAACTGAATGAAAAAAAATTGGTCAGGACAGAATTTAAGAAAGGAATTTAAAACTTTTTAGAATGTAATGAAAATGAAAACACAATATACCCAAACTTATAGGACCTAATGAAGGTGGTGCTAAGAGGCAATTTCATAGCACTATGTGTCTACAAAAAAAAAAAATGGAAAGTTCTCATCCTAGTAACCTAACAGCACACCTGAAAGCTTTAGAACACAAAGAAGAAATCACAAACAAAAAGATTGGACAGCAAAAAATAATCAAACTTAGGACTGAAATCAATAAAATAGAAGCAGCAAAACAGTACAAAGAATCAATAAGACAAAAAGTTGGTTCTCAGAGAAAATCAATAAGATTGATGAGCCTTTAGCCATATTATTTAAAACAGAGAGAAGTTTCAAATTAATAAAATATGAAGTGAAAAGTGGGTCATTACAACAGACACAGAAGAAATACAGAGAATCATAAGGATGTATTTTAATAACAGGTACCCCACCAAATTAGAAAATCTAAAAGAAATGTATAATTTACTCAGCATACACTGCCTACCAAAGTTAAATCAAAATCAGATAAACAATTTAAACAGATATATAACCCCTAGTAAAATAGAAACAGTAATTAAAATCTCTCAACAAGAAAAAAAGCCCAAGTCCATACAGTTTTAACCCAGAGATCTATCAGACTTTCAAAGAAGTGTTAACAACAACACTTTTAAAACTAATCCACAAAATAGAAACAGAAGGAACATTGACCAACTCACTTTATGAGACTCCAGTTACCCTGGTAGCCCAAACAGATAAATAACCCAACAAACAAAGAGAACTATAGACAAATTTTCCTTCCAAACATAGATGTAAAAATACTCAATAAAATACATGCAACCCAAATCTAAAAACACACCAAAATGATAATCTACCACGATCAAGTAGGCTTCATCTCAGAGATACAGGAATGGATAAATACATAAAAATCAGTAAATCTAACCCATCACATAAAGAAACTGAAAGAAATAATACACATGATCATCTCATTAGATACAGAAGAGGCCTTTTACAAAAATCTAATATCCCTTTATGGAAAAAGTGCAGGAGAAAGACTAGGGATACAAGGGACAGACCTCAGCATGAGAAAGGTAGTTAACAACAAGGCCATAGCCAACATAAACTTTAATAGAGGGAAACTCAGGACAATTCCACTAAAACCAGTAACAACACAAGGTTGTCCACTTTATACCTATTCAATATAGTACTTAAAGCCTGTACTAGAGCAATAAGACTACTGAAGATCAAAGGGATACAAATTGAAAAGGAAGAAGTCAAAGTATCCCTATTTGCTGATAACATAATAGCATATATAAGTGACCCCATAAATTCTACCAGGGAACAATTACAACTGATAGCCACTTTCAGCAAAATATCTGGTTACAAAAATCAGTAGACATTCTATATGCAAATGACAAATGAAAAAGAAATCTTGGATATAAACCCATTAAACAGTATTAGATAGAAGATATCTTGCAGTACCTCTTAACCAAGCAAGTGAAAAACTTTATGATAAAATCTTCAAGACACTGAAGAAAGAATTTATAGATATAAGAAGGTGGAAAGATCACTAAAGCTCACGAATCAGTGGGATTAATATAGTAAAAAATGGCCACTCAACCAAAAGTAATCTACAAGTTTGATGCAATTCTCATCAAAATTTCAATGCAACTCTTCACAGACCTTGAATGGACAATTTTCAGCTTCATATGTAAATACAAAAAGAAAAAAAACATCCAGGAGAGCTAAAACAATTTATAAAAGAACCATAGGGGATATTATTGTTCCCAATTTCAAGTTGTTCTACAGAGTTATAGCAATGAAAACAACATGGTATTGACACTAGACACAGTATTTAATGGAATTGATGACCAAGATATAAATGACCCAGATATAAATTCACAATTCACATGTCTATAGACAACTGTTTTGTTTTATTTAATTTCAAAAGGCAGTGCAGAAAACACACACTGGAAGAAAAGAGAGCATCTTCAATAAATGATACTGATCAAACTGACTGGTTGCATATGGAAGAATGCAAATAGATCCTTAAGTATCACCCTGTACAAAAATCAGTGCCAAATATGAGTGAGAACATCCCATGTTCCTCTTTTTGGGTCTGGCTTACCTCACTCAGGATAGTGTTTTCTATTTCCATCCATTTGCCTGCAAACTTCAAGAAGTCCTTGTTTTTTACTGCTGAGTAGTACTCTAATATGTATATATTCCATACTTTCTTCATCCATTCTTCAATTGAGGGGCATCTAGGTTGTTTCCAGGTTCTGGCTATTACAAA
>NW_026068084.1:1565191-1615658 GCF_014885135.2 Alexandromys fortis
TTAATAAATAAATAAATAAAGAAAAAAAAAGAAACACTAAAAAAAAAAATCAGTGCCAAATGGATCAAAATCTCAAAAAAAAAAAAAAAACAAACAGATACACTGAACCTGATAGAAGTGGATGATGTGGGATTCCCCTTGCTATGCTCTGAATACTATTTGTTAATAAAGAAACTATCATGCCTATGATAGGGCTAAAGAATAGATGTAGGTGGGGAAAGCTAAGCTGAATGCTGGGAGAAAGAAGGCAGAAGAGAAAGAAACCATGAGGGCCCACTGGAGACCAGAAGTTGGAACTTTAGCCAGTAAGCCACAGCCATATTGCAATACACAGATTAATAGAAATGGGTTAAATTAATATGTAAAAGTTAACCAATAAGAAGCTAAAGCTAATGGGCTAAGCAGTGATTTAATTAATATAGTTTCTGTGTGGTTATTTTGGGGCTGAGCAGCTAGGAACCAACAAGCAGCCTTCTTTCAACAAGTGGAAGTGGGAAATAATCTTGAAATTATTAGCACAGAAGAATTTCTGAATAGAACACTTTTAGCACAGGCACTAAGATAAACAATTAAGTGGAACATGAAACTGAAAATCCTCTGTAGGGCAAAGGACACTGTCGTTCACACAAAGCAGCCATCTACAGAATGGAAAAAGATTTTTACCAACTCTGTATGTGATAGAAGACTAATATCCAAATATATAAAGAGCCCGAGAAACTAGATATCAAAAATCCAATTAAAATGGGGTACAGATCAAAACAAGGAATTCTCCATAGTGGAAACTCAAATGACAGAGAAACAAATAAATGTTCAAAATCCTTAGCATTCAGGGAGACACAAATTAAAACTACTTTAAGATTCCATCTTACACCCGCCAGATGGATAATGCAAGTGTTAGCTCATGCTGCCACAGAGTGGAATAAGGGGGATATGCATCCATTGCTGGCTGTACAAACTATACAACAAGGATGAAAATCAATATGGTAGTTCCTCAGAAAGATGTGAACATATCTACCGCCAGATGCAGCTATACCTAGGTCATAAGCATACACTCAAAAGATGCTTCAACCTACCACAGAGACAGTTACTGAATCATGTTTGCTGCTGCTCTATTTATAATATCTAGAAACGGGAAACAACCTAAACATCCTTCAACAGAAGAACACATATAGAAAATGTGGTACATTTACACAATGGAGTATTACCCAGCCATTAAAAAAAATGATATGAAACTTGTAGGCAAATGGATGAAACTAGAAAATAATCATTGTGAGTGAGTTATTCCAGTCCTGGAAGGACAAATATGATATGTATCTGCTTCTATGTGGTGTTATATCAGGTATTAAATCAATGAGAATCAATCTAATATCCATAGAATCACAGAGGTTAGGTATAGAGTAAGGGACTTGATGGGATAAATAGACCTCCCTAGGAAAGGGGAATAAAATACATACTTATGGATAGGGGGGGCTAAATTAGAAGGATGGGACAGGAAGGAAGATAGAAAAGGGAAGGAGTAGGGGGAGGGACAGCTAAATCTTGGGGCCATTTGAAGGGTCATATTGTAACCTAATATAGTAGAAGTTCTCCAAGGGAGTGTACTGGGAAAAGAAATATTCTTTTTTTTAAATATTTATTTATTATGTATACAATATTCTGTCTGTGAGCATGCCTGCAGGCCAGAAGGCACCAGACCTTATTACAGATGGTTGTGAGCTACCATGTGGTTGCCGGGAATTAAACTCAGGACCTTTGGAAGGGCAGGTAATGCTCTTAACCAGCCTGGAAAGAAATATTCTTAAGGGTAGGCCCAATGCCCAGCAACAGATGGCCAACAGAACTCAATGGCATCTCTGCAGGGTCCTTGTCTCATTATGTCATGTCAGAGATTTTTGATTCATTTTTTAGAACATGTTATTTTTTGTTTTTATTCTCAGAAAATTCGGGATCAACCTACCCCTGGACCCAGCAATACCACTCTTGGGAATATACCCAAGATACCCTATCATACAACAAAAGTATATACTCAACTATGTTCATAGCAGCATTATTTGTAATAGCCAGAACCTGGAAACAACCTAGATGCCCTTCAATGGAAGAATGGATGAAGAAAGTATGGAATATATACATATTAGAGTACTACTCAGCAGTAAAAAACAAAGACTTTTTGAATTTTGCATGCAAATGGACGGAAATAGAAAACACTATCCTGAGTGAGGTAAGCCAGACCCAAAAAAAGAGGAACATGGGATGTACTCATTCATAATTGGTTTCTAGCCATAAATAAAGGACATTGAGCCTATAATTCATGATCCTAGAGAAGCTAAATAAGAAAGTGAACTCAAAGAAAAACATATAAGCATCCTCTTATTTTAATATTTTACTCCATACACACTTTGAGCACATATTGTGGCTTTCAGTTTTGTGTTTTTAACGGGAATCCTGTTTGTGTAAAGAACAGGTCTTCGCACTTATGACTGTTTCCTGTGCCTTTTCCGGGGCTCTTTCCCTTCTGTTTATTTCACCTTATTCCAACATGTTATTTTATTTTGTCCTATTCTGGTTTTGTTTATCATTATCCCTTAGATTCATGATGGTTTTCTAAGGAGATACAGGAAAGCAGTATACCTAGATGGGAGAGGAGGTAGGGGGTGAATCGGGAGGAGTAGAGGGAGAGGAAACTATAATCAGAATATATTGTTTGAAAAGTATCTATTTTCAATAAAATAAAAAATTAGTCAACCCAGGCACCTATGCCTCTTGGCCATTTGTGGTAGGTGTGAGTTCAGATGGGATCATGGGTCTTTTGCTATAGGATGCTCAACATTTTTCTCTACTGGGAATTCGTTTTAAGATAGTGTATTCTAGGAAACAGAAAAATGTTAACACTAATAAATCCATTTAAAGACAAGCTGGAAAGCCTCCACTGATGCCTAAGATGGAGGCAGATTTTGACAGGAACAAGTTGAGTATCATTTTTAATATGTTTAATTCTAAGAATCTAGAAGTGATTTTTTTTTTTTGGCTGAGATTTTGCCTCCTTGACCAAGCGTCACTGGAAGCTGCCTATGATCACAACTCTGTGAACACTGAAGAAAAAGACACATGAGGATATTTCATGGGGAATCCTCCAAAAAGACAGAGGAAGAATCACAGTCAAACACCACAGCAAGGATGCAGGAACACTCTTGGCAATGTAAAATAAGATTGAAGAAACAGCTACCTAGATCTCTCCCCTCCCCACACTACTGATAGTTTTTGTAATTTTCCAGGATGAAGCTAAGAGGTGATGTGCTCACTCTCTCTCCATGTCCATTTGGAATCTGCCTTTAACAAGGACCAGCTATTATCTGTCTACACTTACTGCCCTCCTGTGAGAACATGTACCCCATGGGATCTGAGTCCAGAAGGAAACTATGTGTGGCTTGTATAGCAGCTATTATCTGTCTATCCTTCTGTCCTCCTGTGAGGATATGCACCCCATGGAATCTGAGTTCAGAGATTTCAGAAGGAAGTCATGTGTGGCTCGTCTACCCCAGGCAGCTGCTTACCTTGCATTTACAGCTTGTACAAGGAGATCCAGCCATTGTCCACACGGCACCGCTCAGCCTTGAAACACCAGAGCTGTCCAGGCAAGTTTTTTGGATGTCATAGACAAGATTATCAGCCAGGCAGGGGTCACCGACACAGCGAGGACAACATTCCCCTTCAAAGATGGCTGTGTATTCACAGTTCAGACTAGGACAAGCTAGAGGCCAGCAGTCCGCCTCTCCTTCCTGTGGAGAAAAAGATGTTGTTCAACAGATTCCAATAAAACAAACAAGCAGAGGGTAAAGTAGTTTATAGAGATGACCACTCATTTTTAAGGTCAAACATGATATACAAAGTCGAATATTTCAACAGCTGCATCAGCTGAGAAGCTGGTGTCAGGTTCAGAGCTGAGGTTGAGTGTTCTCACGAGAAACCATCCCATGACTCTGAAGTCTCCAAGTCACAGCATGAATGATGACATCTATACCCATCTTTCCTTCTGGCTGTGGGCACCATGGAGCTGCCTATGACAGCAAAGACTCTCCACACAGACTCACTGCCATCACACGACTTTCTGCCACCTGTGGTTGCTGTGGGAATTCCTTCGGCCAATAACCTTTATGACACCAGCCCACTTGGGTGTAGTCTCTTATGCTATAAATGCAGATGTAAAGTGTGTGTGGGCCTCTTGGCTGCTGGATTCAGTTCCAGTTCCGAGGGCACACAGAGGACTGGGGACTGCTACCCTTTCTGTGAGTTCACCCCCTATTAAATAAACCTTTATTATATTCCATTCTGGGCTAGTGTGGGACTCTCTTATTATAAAGAGCTACATGTGGTAATACTCATTTAATTATCTAGTCAATGTCTTCAGACTCTGGGCTTGTGCAAGTTTTAACTATATCTTCCATGAACAAATCACATCATTGGCACCAGCAATGTCTTGATGAAATATTTATTAAATGTGACCCCCATTATTCTAAAGTAATTTGTATGTTAATGTTCGGGAGCTTCTGTCATTTAAGAACTGTATATCCCAAGGACTGGACATTCAATGGGCTTTTGAAACTCTTTAAATGAAAACTTGATGTGCAAGATGAATGTCAGTAATTCCAGTTACCTGATGACTGGCTTCTCAGAAGAGAAATGTGGTTTTCCAGCCTGGCACTGGAAACAGATCTGTAGTTGTACTGGATGTGTTTGTCCTTGAATGGGAATTTGTAAAATTGGCCATGAACAGAATTAATCTATGTTGCAGTCTTAGGGTTAAGATGGATTGTGGAGGAGACATGCGAAGACTGCTTGCCTATTAACCCGGGGATTTATGGGGACGCAGGGAACAATTTCTCTGGGTGCTAGTTTTCATATAATACCCAGAAAGAGAAAGACTCTCTTCAATAAACATTAAGCGCCAAGCTACGAGTTTCCTTTGAAAGCTGAGCCAGGTGGAATGCTCAGAGATGGAGTACCACAATTCCACAGTCCCCAACATGCCATGTTCCCACGTCTTCCATCCTTGGAAGTCATTGCTGGTGCTGTAATGTGAAATACACCGAATAAATTCTGGAAATTAAGCATTTTTCTTTGAACTTTTTCAAACCCAGGCATATTATTAGTATCCTTATATTAATATTTGAAGTCATTTTCTTTTTTCTCTTTTGACAGATTTTCCAAGGAACAAACCAGTAACAACAGCAGTCACCTTGCTAAGGGTCTGTGTGGCACTGAACCACATGCCTACTGTGTGTTGAGTGTGGTGTCCATCTTTTATATACATTCACTCATCTCCCTAATCATCTTTGAAATTGAGACCCATAAACCTGTGCACACTTAAGGAAAAGAATAGTACCTGAAGGTTCTGCCATGTCCAAAGTGTCCACACCAAACTAGCCCTTGAGACTATTACGAAATTGGATTCTCAGCCTTGTTTACCCAAACTGTTTTGTTTATAATTTTTTATTGAAACCTTTAAAGGTTATATCAAAAGTAATAATAGGTGTGGTTCTGTCTGGACAACAATTGCCTATCAAGCCACTAAAGACTACTTTACATGGATTTTTTTTGCTCTGGACATTTTAAAATATATGAGGACATGTAAATTGGGCTCAGGTTAAATCTGTTCCATGAATACATTTTTCTTACTTTTGAAGCATTTTAAATGCAATGTAAGTATCGACATGGCCCCCTGATTAAGCATAGCCCTACAATGCACTGCATATTGCTGGAAACATTTTCGAACTCCAGCCTCCAAAGCATGTTAGTGAATAACCTTTTCTAGAGCAAATGCACCAGGATCCCCAGGAACTGACATACCAGACACCGACATTGCTGGCAGCTGTGGGTCCAGTTGTCTCCACTTCGATACAGCTTGTGCCCACTTTGATCTAAACATTGGCTCGTGACCCTGGTGTCACACTCTGGGCAGCAGAAAAGGTCAACATTTGGGTTCTGGCAATCACAAGCTGTCCGCCGACAAAATATCTTCCCGTCCTGTTGAGAAGGGAGGTCAAGGAGGTTCTGTGTGTTAGGAAAATGCATGAACAGACCCACTGTGAAAATCAAGTCTTGTAAATACCTCATAGAGCTCACGGAAAACAACTTCCTAGTCTCTGATCTGTCTTAGCCACCTCCCATCTGGTTCAAAGCAAACACAGCCTTTTTTCCCCCCAGGGCTTGCCTACAGAGCCAGCCAAGTTAAAAACAGAGGCATTACTAACTTCATCTAAGAAAAAAAAAATCAATATATTCTTTGAATTTAAAAAAAATGTAAAAATTATGTTTCTATATAAGAATTATAGCCAATCTAAGCAGCTAAACTGAATATGTGATCAAGAATGCATTTCAGACAGAAGGGGAACTACATGGTGGTAATATATGGGGGACGAGCAGGAAGGGGGAAGTAGAACAAGAAGGAAATAAAAGGAAATAAGAGCAAACTGCATGGTCCATGTGTGTGGAAATGTAATGAAAGCATGCCATTGTGTGTTAAGACAATAAGAAAAGTACTCATTTCAGTGGAAAGTCAGGAGACTACACTATCCGAATATATAAGAACACCAGCAAACATGTTGAAGTGTCCTCGCCTCATTTTATACCTGCTCTGATACTTAAGGGATGTGGGAAGAATTAACTGAGGCCCAGAGACAAATACCTTATACAGGTCACACAGTGCAGCAGAATCCCCATGCCTACAACCGAGTTCTAGAGTTTCAAAAGAATTTTCTTCTACAAGGAAATCTTTAGGTTGCTTATTTGAAGAGCATAGGATAAGTTGCCACGTTCCTCCATGAGTGACTCACCAAATTATAGACATGATACAGTTTCAGGATTACTAGCCCTGGGCACTCACAGCTAGAACACCCTGAAGGTGAGTTAAGACTGAGTGCTTGATGCATGCCTACTCTCTGTTAATCAAACTATTATCGTATCTCCATTAACAGAGAAGCGAAAGTGTAAGGCTTGTGGCTACCATTTCATTTATGGTTACAATAATAATTGTTAAAGATTTACTTTTATTAAAAAATAATTATGTGTGATTTTCTATAGAAGCCAGAGTGGTCATTGGATCCCTTGGAGCTGAAGCAACAGGAGCTTGTGAACTACCCTACATGGGTGCTGGGCACTGCACTTGGGTCCTCTGGAAGAACAACTGAGCCATCTCTCATCATCTTCCCATGGTTACTTTTTTGAGTATTTTTTTAAAGATTATTTATTTATTATGTATACAGTGTTCTGTCTGCATGTATGCCTGAAGATCAAAAGAGGGCACCAGATCTCATTACAGATGTTTATGAGCCACCATGTGGTTGCCGGGAATTGAACTCAGGAAGTCTATAAGAGAAGTCAGTGCTCTTAACCTCTGTGACATCTCGCCAACCTTTTTGAGCTTTTCTAAAGCTGAATCTTAGGACTAGAAGATCATCTGAAGGACACAAAGCCCACCTTCACTGTAATAAACAAACCTAAAAGTTATGAAGACTATGCTTGAGGGTATCCATCCTTGGGAATCCCCACTACGGAAGATGTTCAGGGCACATGTCTGTGGTAGTCTTGCTTTGTCTCTGCTGTTCACTTCCTGTTCCTCGAAACCACAGCCCTTGTATTCAGTCTTCAGTTCCTAGAAGCTAATTTGTATGTGTTCACTGAGTTATTCCTTCTGGGAAAAACATCTCTGATTCTTTGACCTGTTCCCATTGTTTGTATCTTTTCACGACACAGCAGCTTTCGTGGCTCCCTCCCTCAAGCTTCGACCAGTGGGCATGGTCTTCACCATCATTGTAAGTCAAAAACTGAACACTTATCTTCTGCCCCAGTTGTATGAAGTATTTACCTTATTATATTTAATATTGATGATCCATGGAACAGAGACTTATGTCTTCATTTCTCAAGTCAGATAACTAAATATCAGTCTTCAGAAACAAGGAGCGCCCTGGGTTTCTATCCCCATGGTTGCGTTTTCACTATGCTTTCTTGAATGCAGCCTACTTTGCTTTCTTGTTTCAGTTATGTGGCATGGTATTGACTGAAATTGAGCTCAATGAAGACCACAACCTCATTAAGCCCTGCCCCATAGCCTGTGGCTGGTTGATTGGGAAGATAATGTGTTTTCTGATGCACACTGCATTTTGTCCTATTAGATCCACCGCACCTCTCCTGTCAGTCACAGCTTTTACCAGATATTATATCTGTCATCTTCCATGGATCATGCAGCTTCACAGTTACTGACATCTACAACAAAATGGACCTGCCCACAAGGTCTTAGTCCATTTCATCCATAAAATGGATGGTAAAGTCAGCAGAAGCTAAAGTGAAAAATCCTTAAAAGCACTACGTTCCTACAGCGTGGAAGGGAAGTGCTGGCTACTTCTGCAATGACGGAAGAGGGTGGAGCGGCCTTCACTCAAATTTTATGTATTGTCTCTGCTATAGAAATGGTAAGAGACCACTGTTCTATAAAGTATCAGGAGATAATATACACACAGACACTTGCATGCATATATACGTTAATTTTATAAAAACACAGAGCTTCTGTACATACATGTGTATAGAGAGAGACTAAGATACGCACACATGCCGGGCGATGGTGGCGCACGCCTTTAATCCCAGCACTCGGGAGGCAGACGCAGACGGATCTCTGTGAGTTCGAGACCAGCCTGGTCTACAGAGCTAGTTCCAGGACAGGCTCCAAAGCCACAGAGAAACCCTGTCTCGAAAAACAAAAACAAAAACAAAACAAAACAAAGATACGCACACATGCAAGAGAGAGGGAGAAAAAATTAAAGAGCGAGAGAATGAAGAAAGAGAGAGATAATGAATCTAAAGGTGAGCATGTGAGCTGAACCAGGTGAACTGATATTTTACACAACTTAGCATTGATCATATAAATTTTCTAGCATTAAGTCCTCAGCTTATTGGCTTATATCTTGATTCCCATCATTTTCACTAAAATAATAGTAGCAATGAATTTTGTATAACCATGCCATATTTCTTTCTTATGTCAGTGCTGGGAATTAAACCTAGGGACAGACACATACCAGGTACGCACTTTCCCACCCAGCTGTATCCCTGAGCCCCATCAACTTAGCTTCTGTAGCAATATATTTCATTTCCCACGAATTGAAGGTCTAAGTCTCAGAAACCACATGGCAAGGCCATGTGGTTTTGATCAGCGCCAATCAAAGCTATAAATTATTTTCACAGATTACTATATTTCTTGCCATGAGGTCTGATCCTACCTACTAGTTGAGAGAATGAATAGGAATAAATGGATAGCCTTCAGGGTGACTGCAGAATACAGCAATTTCACATCTCATCAATTACGAGAAAATGCCAACGAGTCCCCTCTTAGCTTCTGTTAGGTTTCAGAACAATGACAGTGTTCCTATTGGCTTTGAATCACAGAGCAACTGTCAAGAAAAACCTTTTTTTTGGATAATGGAAATGCCAAAGGCGGCTTCATTAATTCAGCTTGAATGAACGGTTATAAAGCTTCCTTAGAGTGCCATCACACTGGACACCAAGTGTGGGTGAGAACAGGGCCCACTGGCAGCAAGCTGTCCTCCTTGCTTGGGTCTGTGCGCTGTTCCCAGTGCCTGACCTCTGTCCAGCTAAGAGGGTAACCCCAGTTCCACTGAGATATCAAAGCTGAATTCCCACCCTCCTGCTCAGAAATTCAGAGTTTCCAAGTCATTTTATAAGGAAAGTTCAACCATGCCACAACTAATAAGAATTAAAATATTTAAATTAATTCTAGATTTTTTTAAAAGCAGGGAAATTCACACTGATAAAAAAACTATTTGAATGTATATATACTGTGTAAAATTCTAGGTCTTAAACTTTAGATGACACATTTTAACTATTAAGTCACTGGAACACCAATCTACTTACCACAGACTGCAAAATTCAAATGCACATCATTGTCTGAAACTTTAAAATTGAGTCGTTGGATTTATGTGGCATTCTTGTATAGTCATTGAATAAAAGTATCAGCTAGCAGCTAGCAAGTTGATGGCCAGGTTTGCACTCAGCAGCTGCCTGATAATGTCTCCTGGAACCCAAGCATCTGAGCCAGTTCCTCAGATCCTGCTGATTTTACACCATAGTGGTGAGGTTGGATATTTGTGACACAATACTCATAGTTTACAAAATTTAAAATTTTTGTTAACTAGGGCTTAATGAAAGTGTCAGCTGATTCCTGACATAAACTATAAAATTAAGAATATTACTATAGACCCACCTATTATCCTTTCTCACAAACTGGTCAGACTAATAGCCAATATTTTTCCAATTCTTGATAATACCACAGTCTACCAACTTTATCTTCTTCAAGCATGAGGGACACAAATATTTCCAGTGTTATATTTACATAAATTATACAAGATATTCATGAAGGGGACATAACATTCCAATGTGGGAAATTAATAATAGAACAGACAGTAGACCCCCAAATAGACCCCAAAACAGACTCTTATGAAATGTCTTTTCTCTAAGATGTATCACTGCAGCAAGAGGAGGTTATAGGATAGGGAAATACGATTTTTTTTTTTTTTTTTTTTTTTTTTTGCTGAATAAGAGTTCCCACAAGATCCCTAAGTGACTCAAGCAGAAGGAAGCTCCTGAGCCACACATGGAAAAACAGCATGTGACCAGTACAGCCAGTGTGCCATAGCCCACTATCTCTAGTAAAAACATCACAACAAGAGAATCAGACCACCAGGCCAGGGAGGCAGAAAGATAGAAGTGATTTGGGGTTCTACATCTGTTCTTAAAATAATCATTCTCACCCCAGGAAAATTTCAACCAATGGAAATTCAATGCAATTGGAGAACAAAACAACAAATGGTTATGCAAAGAAAGAGACCCCAGCAGATCCCGAGTAACCATCTTCAGGATCTAGCTGGGTGAGTGTGCCTGAGGGGAGTTACTCACTGTTCCCAGCCCTCCAGCTCTAACTCAAGTCTCCCATCCCATGTTCCAACCTAGTCTGCCTACTCAGCTTGTGCTGCAGCCAACTTCTAGGCTTTAAAGCAGGAGCCACCTTGCGGGCCCACAAACTACAAGCCTTATCCATGCCACATCAAATCTCTCCCCACAGCCATACCTTGCACTTTCTTATCTAAGGTCTAGCCTGATGAGTTACCCAATCTTTCCTTCATGAAACTTGCCCAATCCCAGATCTACCCCTGCACTCCAGGCTTGGTCTAAGATGCACATCCTGAACACTAGTCCAGTCCCCGATGTCCCCCTGAGTTCATTCCATCTAAACTATATCCGAACTCTAGGCCTAACCTGACCCACACATCTCTCTTCTGCCCAAACCTGTTCTGTTCATATCAGGCACAGAACTAATTAAAGTAGTCCACATGTCTTCCTCTGTAGGGGAAGCCCCAGCCAATCACCTTGCTTGTAGGGTGGGGTCCACTAAAGATATTTTTTACTAATAAATATTGCGTGTGTGCTCCCCCCTTCCCTTCTGCTTTCCTGTTCTCTGCGGGAACTTCGGTTCTGTAAGTCTTTCTCTTATTAAAGCTGAATATTTTATTAAAATTTCTGTCTGCCGTTCATTTACGCTGTTACATTGCTCATTCAAAAATCAAACAATAAGAAAGATCAAAGCTTTACCTCCTTCTACAAGTTTTGTAAAATTGTTTGCCAATAAGAGTTTGTCATGGGAGCTCACAGACTCTGGACCACCAGTTAGGGAGCCTGCATGGGACGTATGACAAATGTGTAGTTTGGTCTGTTTGTGGGGCCTAGCAGTGAGATCAGAACCTGTTCCTGGCATTTGACCTGACTTTTGGGAACCTATTCCCCATAATGGGTTGCCTCACCCAGCCTTGATGCAGAGGCAGGAGCTTGGTCCTAACTCAATGTTAAAGCCTGTAGGAGGCTTACCCCTTTCTGGATGAAGATGAAGGAGGAAGGTTGGATGAAGTGGGAGGTAGATGGGAGGTGAGGGAAAGGAACAGGAGGGGAGGAGGGAAAAGAAACTGTGGTCAGTATGAAAAAATAAATGAAAAATTCAACAAAATTAATTACTTAGAGTACATAGAATTTAAAAGAGCAATAATAAACTTCATCAAAGAATCCAAGGAGTTTAAGGAGACACAAATAAATAGTTCAATGAACCTAAAGAGAATAAACACATAATGTGAATGGAAATGATAAAGACAATCCAGGATTTGAAAACAGAGTTCAAAAAAAAAAAAAAAGATATGGAAACATTGAAAAGGACTCAAGCTTAAACGAAGATGGAATTGAAAAATCAATGATCCAAATAGAAAAGTCAGAGATAAGCCTTATAAGTAGAATGAATCATTTGGAGGATGAAATATCAGGACTCAAGGAAAGGTGAAGATCTAGATGAAATAAGCAAAGAATATAAAAAAAATCCAAACACAGGAAAAGGACATATAGGAAATGTAAGACACCATGAAAAGACCCAACTTTCAAATAATAGAAATAGAATAGGGAGAAATATCCTAAATCAATGCATAGACCAGATCTCCAACGATATCATAGGAGAAAATTCACCCAAACTGTGGAAATATAACCCAAACATGTACAAGAAGCATACAGAATGCCAAATATGCAAGACCAGAAAAAGCATATCACTCTGCATATTATAATTCAAACACTTAAGTATATAGAACAAAGAAAAAAATTGAAAGTTGTAAGAGGAAAGAAAAGTAAATCATGTCATATAAACATCCCAGTTGTCACCGGTCAGCGATTGACAGTCCCCTGGTGCCCCAGAAGCAGTCCAAACTCATGGTCATTTTNATATCGGCTGATTTCTCAACAGAAAATTTGAAAGCTTGGAAGACATGGAGCAATACATACCAAGTCATGAAAGACTATGAGAACAAACCTAGAGTACTATACCTAGCAAAAGTATCCACCATAGATGCAGGATAAAGAAAATCTTTCTACAATAAACAGACTAATAATATTAATGACTGACAAACCTAAAAAACACAGGAAGTAATACTTTGTGCTGAAAAGAGGAATGAAATTGTAGAAACAAATACAAAGCCATAATTATTAAAACACAATACACCACTGAGAACCCAAACAATAGCACAATGACTGTAATCAACACACACTTTTTAATAATAACTTAAATGTTAATGGCCACAATTCTCCAGTCAAAAGACACATTCTAGCTAAATGTATGAGTAAACCACGCCTATCTATTTGTTGAAAACAGGAAACACATGTGCCACCTGGTGGTGGAGTACACCTTTAATCCCAGCATGTGGGAGGCATAGACTTGTAGATCTCAGTGAGTTTGAGGTCAGCCTGGACTACAAAGTGCATTCTAGAACAGCTAGAACTGTTACACAGAGAAATCTTGACTCAAAAAGATTAAAAATAAAATAAGAAACACATGATAGCTTTACAGGTAAGCACTGTGTTAGAGTCAAAGGATAGACAAAAATATTTCAATCAAATAGGACCAGGATGCCAGTAGGCATCACTATCCTAGTATCTGAAAAGACAGAGTTCAAACAAAACTAATTGGAAGGGATAAGGAGGGACACTTCTTTCTAATCAAGGAAACAGTTATTTAAGAAGACATTAATAATCTAAACACACAGACATCCAACTCTGGTACACCAAATTTCACAATTAATGTACTACTGTATTTAAAGACACAGATTGATATTAACCCACTAATATGTGGTGATTTCAATACCCAAGTTATCCACAGACAGGCCATTTGAACATCAGAATTAAATAATATCATGCATTGGATAGGTTTAACATATACTGTTTATTTTAAGCAAATTGTTAAAATTATTGACCAAAATACCAAAGCATATTCATTCTATTCAGCAGAACAGAGAAGCTTCACTAAAATATATCACACCCTGGAACTCAAAGAAATCTTTCTAAGTACAAAAATATAAACATAATTCCATGTATTCTATATGACCATGATGCAATAAAACCTAAATGTTACAGAAAAAAAAATCCTAGTAAGCACACAAGCTCATGAAGATGAAACAATTCATTACTAAATGATGACTGTGTCAAAGAAGAAATCAAGAAAGAGATTACTGAAAAAAATGAAAAGAAAATAGAACACAGCAAAACTTCTGGGATATATTGAATGCAGTCCTCCAATGGAAGCTTACAGTTGTAAATGCCCACATTAAAAATCAGAGAGGGCACAAACAAATGACTTAATGATGTAACTCAAAATTTGAAAAAAAAAAGGAACAATGTAAATCCAAACCCAACACCAGTCACAGAGACCCCCTGTGACTTGTTGGTCAGCATTGTCCAAGAGACTCCCCAAACACTGGAGACTACTGCCATTGCCCTTGGTGGCCTCCTAAGGGTGGAAGGCAGGTTCCTATTGCTGAGCCATGAACTTTTCTCAGCAGGAGGGAGACCATGACTAGTGCTGGGAACTTACCCAGCAACCCGGATTTGTAGAGTAATGAATCTTGAAGGAGAACCCACACCTCCAGCTTTCTGTATAATTCTTAACTGCTTTCTAAACATGTGTCCTTTAAGCTATAGGAAAGTGGAGTTCTCACTCCTCATCAAGGAAAACATCTTTTATTTTTTTTTGCAATAGACACACAGCATCACAGAAAACCCCAATAGATAAATAAGCGGAGTTCTCTAGCTCAGTTCTACCTGATAGATCAGAAACACAACTCTGTACATAGGGTTGGTACATAGGGCTCAGGGATCAGTGCAAAACAGGATAGGAGAGATGGTAAGAGAGGAAGAAGCCGGGAGTTTGCTGGGAGATGTCAGAAGTTACACTCTTGAAGTCTCACCAACGTAGCTATCTAAACATAACCTAAATAGAGATGACACCAACACACATGCTACCCTGGACATGAGAGAGTTCATGGGCTTCAAGCTTAGGCAACTAAAATCTACAGGCAGCTAAAGAATGCGGAGACTAGGAGAAGCAGTCTTCCCCGAGGAAGAGGTACCACTTGGTTGTCCCATGCTAAGTGGTCAGCCCTGAACATATAAAAGTTATGTACATACAGGTCCATACATTGTATGGATTGAGCAGGTTGTATTTGTATATTTAGAAGTACACACACACACACACACACACACACACACAACCAATTCAGGAAAAAAAAGGCCAAGATTTTGAAAGCAAGCAAGGGCTACATGGGGGTGGTAGGTGTGGAGGAAAGGAAAGAAGGGGGTATGATGTAATTATATTATAATCTCAAAAAGTTAAATATTATTTAAAAAATAAATAGTTTAAATGTCATAGAGTAATGCATACAGTATCATTATATTGTTTATTTTAAACACATTGTTAAAAATCAATCTCATGCTTTTTTCAAAAGTGTTGAAGAGTTGGTGGCAGAGGAATAATTACGAATACGGCTTATTAACAGGACTATAAGGATCATTCACCCAGAGAATCAGGTTCAGCCCAGCTCCTCGGAAGATGTTAAATACACTTTAGGGAACAGCGGAGAAAAAGAGAAGCAGACTTCTGGGATTGTTAGGATAGTAAAGGAAGCCTAGGAGAGCATTCATGCTTGCTGGGTCTCTTGTTTTATCACAGACTTAAAGGTAGCTGAAAATAGAGTTAAAAGTATTTAGTTTCACAGTACTCAATCCTCTGGTCGCCTAGAATGCCTGAAAAATCTTAGGTGTAGGAAGGTTGTAATTACTCTCGGAAATCTGGAAAGAAGCAGAGAACTTGGCCACTCTACTGCCGGAACGGGGATCCTTCTTTCATACTCTAGCCCGTAATGATCTTTCCTTTCCCTAGAAAGAGATGGTCTTTGTGTCAGCACCACCTGGTTAAATACTACACTAATAACATCTATTTGGTGGCTGATAATGTTCTATCCATGTGCTATATTCCTGACCTGCGTGTTTGAGCTCCCAAAGCTGGCTTCTAACACTCAAGTCTGCATCCTCTTTGGGGAAAAAGTGGGCTTTGAGACAGTGGGAGCCCTAGGCTCTGGATAGTGTACAAATGGGTAAATACCAGATGAGACATTAGAATCTTAGAGAGAGGATGAGTCTCTTGATCCATTAGAGGTATTTTCTTCATCGTTCAAAGCTGTGCTCACACAAGAGATGATGCTGGTTTCTAATTATAGGCTATTTGGAACACAGCCCGGGACAGGGTACTCAATAAATGGGGAAAAACGTATCTAAATTTGGGTTACAGAATTAGGTGTATGAGGAAAAGGGAAAAGAGGTGCCATGGGTTAAGAACATGGTGATGTATCTCTCCCAAGTAGACCCGTGGCTTCTGATGCGGTGGGGCCAGATGGCAAGGCAGAAGATAAATCACATGGGTTCCTCAGGCTCATCCCTGCTATGTTTCTGGGGGACACCGAATTTATCAGGAGACCTGGCTTTCTAAGAGGCTACCAAGCAACTAATATTTCTTGTTTTCTATGCCTAGAAAAACCCATGATTAAATCATTCCACCTTATTATGGAAGCCAAAAGCTACAGTAAAGTAGTTTTTGAAATAAATTAAAATAAATTGGCAAAATCAACAAAAGAAGAAAGAAAGCATGAGGAAATCAAACATTTTAACAAGCCCATTTTGTTCTTGTTTATATATATAAAATATATATATTCTATATTATTCTAACCACAGTTCCCCCTCCCACCCCACCGCCCTCTCCCACCAGCTTCCCCCAGCCCACACCCCCATCCACTCCTCTCAAAGGGTAAGGGCTCCCATGGGGAGTTAAAGAAGTCTGCACATTAAATTACAACAGGACCAAGTCCCTCTCCCTTGTGTTAAGGATGAGTATGGCATTCCCCCATAGGGAATGGGCTCCAATAAGCTAACTCATGCCCCAGGGATATGGTTCTACTTCCAGGGACCCCTGAGATAGTCCAAGCTTCACCACTGTTTCTCACATATGGATAACAGGACCATCTTGTAAAGCAGTAAGTTAAAAGGACACTATTGCAGAAGCGTGTCTCCATGCGCATTGGACTTGCCTTCCTGTGACTTAACCTAGGAGACACTCCAGAAGTGAGAAAGACAAAGGCGCCACCATACTACCATCTCCATTTGTCTAGAATGAGGTCTACCCATTCACATCTGCTTACTACATCAAGGGCCTGGAAGCTTAGCTTTTCTGGGTGACGCTCCCCAAACGGTGAGCCAGTGAGTGAGAGTTCTTGCAAGTGACCATCTCAAGTGGAGATTTCTGGATCAGCAAGTGTAGAACACAGGATTACACAAACTCTCACCTGACCAACAACCGAGGCACTCTGGCTCTCAGCACAAGAACCACCCTGGACCACTCTTTCCAGCTTCTCCCGATACGTAGTTTCTTCTTAATGTTGTAACCCACTTGCCCCCAAAAAAGAGTAAATTCAAAGGCAGTTTGCTATTCATTCCTCATCAGTTGGCTGTGTTGTAGATTAGAATAGAGAGGTCCTTTAGAAAACTAAGGGCCTCTCTGTCTTATGTGTACCAAGTCAGAAAGAAGCCTGTGGTGTACAGAGAGGAAGAACCAGCAGCGAACAGTACAGGTTCCATCGCAGCCTGTCAGCCTCACCTTGCAGGAACACACGGAACACCTGTCTTCTCTCAGGATCCACACCTGCCCATTGTGCTTCAGTCCTCCTTCGTGGGGGCAGTCACCAGAGCACGAGGGCCCAGCGGGGCACAGGCAGTCGAAGCCTCCCACTAAGTTGATGCAGGCAGAGTCATTCCAACAGGTGTGGGTTCTTAAGGCACATTCGTCAATGTCTGCAATAAACAAACCACAGAGCTTCAAACACCAGCCAAGAGCACCCAGGAAAAGACAATAACCGTCAGTGGCATGAAGCAACATTATCGTGGCTTTCCCCCGTGCCAGGCATCTAGCCAAGCTTTCACGGGCATTAGGTCATTTCCTCTGCAAGGCAAATGCTCTGTGTGGGGGAACCATGGTGCTAGGCTCAGAGTTAAGGCGCATGCCCACTGCCAGCTAGCCAGTGGCTGCTGTGAGTTCAAATTTATGCCTGACTAGTTAAAACATCCCCTTGCAGATCTAGTCTCATAATGACCATGAGTTTTATTAACTCGTCAACTACAGAATGCAGCCTTTGAAGCCTAGCTTTTCTAGAAAAATGTGCATGTGGCTAAGCCACTGAGCAGAAACAAATGGATAATTAGGGCGGACTTGACTCCCGTCAGCCTTAGCAAGATCCCAATGTCAGGGCTTTGAGGGAAGTGAGTGTATTATTCTTGGTAGGTGCCCTACTTAATATTAAAATAGGTAACACCCTAACGGCCAAGAGAATGTCGGTCGGGGACACAGGAGGTACGGTATGAACATGGACGAAGGCAAGTATATTGAAGAGTATGTTCACTGACAAGATAATAGCAAAAGAAGACAAATTGAGTCGCTCCACCTGACAGTTCAAACTCGAGTGACCCTGATGTCTCCAGCACACTCCTGTCTGGTCCTGCTTGAACTCTTTCCTGACAGCCGACTTGAAAGCCATCCAGTGTTGCCTTCAAATGGCTACTTTTAAAGAATGCGCTCGTTGAAGTTAGATAGACATCTTACCCGGCAGCTCCTGCACACTGGTACCATGTCATATCAAGAGAACTGTACGTGGCCTTTCTCCC
The DNA here is from genome assembly GCF_014885135.2 of Alexandromys fortis. Lineage (NCBI taxonomy): Eukaryota > Metazoa > Chordata > Mammalia > Rodentia > Cricetidae > Alexandromys > Alexandromys fortis. Next base: position 1,583,819 of record NW_026068084.1, read on the forward strand.
TATGTCATTTTAAAGCTTTATTGGAATGCGCTTGTCTTCTGTCTGTCAGAATCTTCTACCCCCGGGGTTAATACGCAGCCATGTCTACAAATATGCTTCAGATGCTGAAAATCTACTGTGAACAAGGGGACTGGCCCAACAGAGGAGACTGATCTTAAAAATGACACGAAAGGACATGCAAGATACTGCTGTCATGACGCTGATAAGACAGAACACTGGCTTTGACATCTATTGTCAGGCTACAAATCATTGGGATGGGCTCCCGTAGGGAGGGAGAAATGTTAGAATAATGTCATTTAATGTGAAACCCATGTTAAAATCTGTGTGAAGTTGTAAATAATTCATTAGGATAAAAGAATCAACCCTCCATGGAGAGGCTTCTTCTTGTAATAAGATGAGTGTTAACACAGAGGCCCATAACTGGACAGTGTGGAGAGAGAGAGAGACTTTGGATCACTTAGCCCTTAGTGGGTTGTCTTCCTCAAACTCCTCCCCTCGGGGATCTGGGAGCTACAGGCAAGAGGAGTCAGAAAGATTGTCAGAGTCTGAAAAGATGGAGGACTCTAGGAAGAGTGTCTTCTAGTCACACGCCAGATGCACATAGAAACTCAGAGACTGTGGCAGCCATGCACAAGGCTGCAAAAGTTCAAGCCAGACTGGGTACCAGCACTGAAAAAGGGGAGTGGACAGAGTCCCACCTCTAACCATTTAGGTTAGAAGTCATTTGAAATTAATGACTGCTGGGAAAGGGGAAACCATCTTTCTACAATATGATGTCACTGGGTGGATCAAACACACTTTGGGACCTGACCCATGGTCAGGAGTAGTTAGGCAACACAACATAGGTTTGATGATATTTGTGTGGATTTTTGTTTCATTTTGTTTGGCATCTTTTGCTTGCTTGTTTTGTGGGTTTTTTTTTTGAAAGAGAGAGAAAAAATATCAAGTTGGGTAAGTATGGAGATGGAAAGGATCTAGGAGGAGTGGAGGATTTAAAAAATCATGATCAAATTTTTAAATATATAATTAAATTGAATAATATATATATATTAAATCTATATATTTAAAAGAACAATTTTGGAAATCTCACTTTACAATTTTAAGGCCATAACCGGAATTTTCCCTGATATGTGTACCCAGCTATGTGTGTGCACTTGTGTGTGGTTCTGTACAGATATTGAAAGTGAGGCTACACTTACAGTTCCAACGCTTCAACGCTATTGGAGCGAGTTGTGGTATACTGGTCACAAGACAGAAAGTTAGTATCAGCGTTTAAAGAGGGCAAACTGGGGTACAGCTAGGCTACCTTGCATGTTAGCTGGGGTTGCTTCTGGAGGATTCTGTTCTACTGTGCCAACCCAATGGCTAAAGTGTACAACAGTGTTCTCTGGTTTCTATTTACTTTCAACAACTTCCATTCTAGACTCTAAGATTAGTTTCCAGATATTATATCTTCCATAGATCCCTTGAGTACTTTTAGTTGACATTCTGAGTGTAAAATGATGCAATTACCCCAAGTGTGTTAGAGTTTTGAAGCAATTATGACTTAAAAATAATGGGAAATCTATGACCTGTGTTCTCTTCTTGACTGCAGGGACTATATTGCTATAAAACAGATTCATGGCAACAATACAAGAAGACATTAGGTAGTTTCAGTGCTATATTTTTTGTGACACAGGGGGCTGAACCTGCAGTCTTGTGCATGCAACACAGGTGCCTTCGGAATGAGCTCTATCCCCAGACCTGTTTTTACTTTTTATTTTGAGAAAATGTCTCCTGACATTGCTTAGCTGGCTTTGAACTCACTCAGGAGCCCAGGCTAAACTTGAATGTGCAATCCCCTTACATAGCAATTATTTGTAGAACCTATTTCCTTCTAAGATATACTTTCTCTTTTTTGTCTTACCAACTGAAGTCTCAGGGAAGCCATTTAGTTAATAAACAAAAGCCATAGAAAGGAGGGCAGAATTCAGTGCCTGGATTCCATTCTTGGCCCTGTGGTATTTCTTATCTTATGATGTTTCTCAGAGACATTGCTGCCTCATTATAGGGTGACTCCATTTTAACCTTTTTATATATGTGCTGTAAATATTTTAGGAAGCTTCTACAGTAATAGGGTTTCCTTCTGACTCTATTTAAATGTCTGTAGTGTTACTTGTCCCTTTCTTTAAAGGGAAATAGTGGAACTCTATCCTTATAACCCATCTGAGTTACATTATTCTTTAATTGTTTCATTTCATGTGTGAATATAATATATTTTCATCATAGTCAATATCTGCTTCTTACCAGTTCCTCCCATTGCCCTCACACACTTTTCTTTCCAACTCCATGTACTTTTTTAAACCTACTGAGCCCACTTAGTATTTTACTGTTAGTCTATAGGTGACTGACTGTAGTAGGGCCATCTACAGGAATATGGGAAGATAACCACAGGCTACATCCAAAGGAGCAAACTGACTCTCTCTGTCCAGCAGTCATCAATTGATGTGCACATCACTACAGGCAGAAGGTCCATTAGGGCAGAGTTTGCATTCTATTGGTCACTCTTCCCAGTGCTCCCAATGGCAGAAAAGATCATAGACAATCTATCTATTTATATAACTTTATATAATACATAAATTCATGACATTTACAGCAAACAGTATTCACACAAAGTATCGACAAAACTTTGGTTTTCGAGTGCTCAGTAAGCACAAGGAATAACTAATGCTTTGCCCTCCAAGGGAAACATATCCTTACTGAGTTATAATCTGAGAAATTCTTGATTCTAATCTAAAGTAGAATAAGCATATAAAATGAATAATCATAGTGAAATAGGAAAGCAATAGCTGATCCCCCAAAGAATTTCATTTTTCTACTAATATTTTTAGGAACATGGCAGAGGGGACCACAATCAATCACTCCAGAATCTCTCTACAAAAATAATTTCAACCAATCCATTACCAATCTTTATTCTCTCTAAACTAATCTCAAAATTGGCAGTTAATTACCACCCTAAAATGTTAATTCCCATTACCAAAATAACAGTTTAGTATCTGGCTATTTCAAATTGACAAAACTGCAAATACATTAGCAGTCTTTCCCTTTAGCAAAACAGTCAGCATAATGATAAGAATACCTACTGTCCATAATAAAAAACAATGTGGAAAACCCATTTTTCCCCTGCAGAATGAATGGATTTCAAAGTCAATACAGGACCGTGTTGCCGACAGAGTTCCATGTAATTGCTTTACTTATGACACAGAAACCTAATTCTGCTTCCATGCAATTTAACAGATTTATGGAAAGCCAGATGTTAGCAATTATGGAAACTGGCATTATTCATATTCTTGGTAACACAGACCTGTTTGCTCTGCACAAAGCCAACTTAATCTATTACACATATCCCAAGGCATCCAAAAGGAAGAGGCACCCTATTTACATATTGCAATTGTTGTTCTCAGCTGTGCAAATGCAAAAGGCATCTCCTAGGAGACTTCTCCAAATCGTCAGACAGGCACACAGTCTGACAAGGGACAATGTAGCAAAAAATCAACCAAAGCATTTCCTGCTCAAATCCACAGTCATTACAGCAGCCTTGTTTTTCTTACTGTAAATACTGGTTTTCTGTGGTTTCCTTGCGTTTCTCCTTTATAGATTTATTATTTAAATACTCCATGCTTGACTGAGACTTTGTTCAAAAGATTCCATGGCTAAGCCTACATTAGAACTAATTTTCTTCCATTGGTATTATCACAAATTCTGAAAGTTGTGATTAGCACACTCCATTTTGCCTTAAGAGACGTCTAGTTGAATACAGTCTGTCTGATTCCTTCTTTGAGTTGAGGTTGTGGGTTACTTGAGCATGGAAGAAAATGTATTTCAGAGATGTTTATATCAGAGGCAATCAAACCATTTTCAATTTAGCACCCAAACAATTTTCCTCCTCCTCGAGGGAAAAAAATGGCTCTGCAGGAGTCTTAATACCATCAAAACTGTAACACTGCTTGCCCGAGGAACTGGAGCTGCTACAGGTCGATTTCAGAAGCCAACACAAACACCCTTCCCAAGGGTGAGCAGCAGTTAGGTCAAGAAAACAAAATGTTTCCTTACCCCACATATCTCTTCCTTAAATGTTTTTTTATAGCATATCAGACTGAAAGCAGGTGATGTGTCAGAAAAGAGAAGGTAGCCCTGGGTTTGAACATTCAGCTGTGTGAGTTCTGGCTTGGAAACCATTACCTGACATTAGTGGCTCAGAACTGAGCACAGAGCTACTAGGGGTTTTATTAGTGATAGAAAGGCAGAGCTCAGGTGCCTCCCCCACACCCACAGCAGGATGACTTCTTTATGGTGGTAGAAAGATTATCAGAAAAGGTGTATAGATTGCACATCAGCAGAACAGTGCCACAAAATGCAGAGAAAGACAAGGTCTCCTGCAACTTGCAAAGCAAAGGGCTACCACACTATCAAACTGCACAGTTAGCTCCAGGACCAGAATAAAGCATCGTAGCCACAAAACCTTGTATTCATTCAATCCGTCCACTTTCAGCTAGGCAGTCTGCTTTGGGGCATAGACTTTTAAAAAATGAGGCTGACACACATAACACATTGGAAGTTACCCACAAGCACATTGGGGGACCCAGATCACCTCACGGTCGCAGGGCATGAGACATGCATCTAGACAAGATAAAAGGGGCATGCTTTCGTTATGTGCCATGTTGTATGTCTTTGGAAGTTTTCAGTGCTCCTCCAGGGTCACCTTTCCACTCTTTCAGTCCTACTGAGAAGATTCTCTAACTAAAGGAAACTATGTGGTCTATGCTAGCTATTCCTGCATGGGGTTTGTTATTTTGATTCTTGGTGATTCTGATGCACTGTTGTCCCCTGCATGTGTAAAAGCTTCCAAGGGACTTGTCTTCCCAGCTCAGGTTCTGCGGCTTCTCGTGACAACTTATTGCAAAACCATTCCCTAGGCTTAGCAAATATTGAAACACTGTTCTGAAATTTTTGATCAGAGAGCTTTCATCAAACTCTTGAGGGTCAGTATTCCCTTCATCATCTTCTCAACTAACCATTCATTCAGTTGCTAAAACTCAAGCAGCTAACTGATCGATTCACCACGCTTATTGATTACTGTGTCAGGCCTACGGAAAAAGATACAATGGGAAAGGGAGATGGGTACAGCCTCATGGGGAAGGATGCTAATGTGTACTATTTTTAAAACTTCATGTTTCCCAAAGTACCAATTCTTGTCTATCTTCTTCCTTCCTGCTCAGGGTAGAAGGCTTGAGACTAGTGAGTTACCTCTGAAATGTTCTTGTTCTGAAAATGTTCTGGAAAATGCATAACTCCGAGGTCCAGTTATCCTTTGCAAAATGCTAAATTTAATAAAATGCCATCCTACACCCGTTTGAAGATGCTGAGCTTCCACTACTGGTCCTGGTCCATTTCCTAATATATGGTTTGTCACTTAGGGTTCATCTCTTCTTATGAGTTCCACTCTCCCACCTGGTACTTAGAGTTCTTCTCTAGCCAAGAATTCCTCATCTCTTGTTTCCCATATCTCTTACCATGCAGCCAGAATTCTCTTTCCTATCTTTGTAAAGGTAATCTATAATTCTGAAGTCTCACACAAATTCCTGAGTTTTAGCCAGCAAGATCCAGGAATGTCACCACCCCAAGTCCTCTGTGACCTTGTTCTACAAATCTTGCACTAAGGTTAAGTACTGGATATAATTTTTAATACTCCATGAACTAGCCGTGGTTGCTGGCTACATTTATTTACAGAATATGCAGATTTGGGTGTTTTACTGCAGATGGAGAAAAGAGCACTTCCAGAGAGAAAAACAAGAGCTGATATGGGCAAAGCAGCATTCTAAGTTGCTGAGTTCCCTACTGTCTGCTATGAAAAAGTCCTACCTTTGTATCTACATCAAATCTGTCTAAAATCAATACAACTCTGACCAGTGAAGAGGACGAATAGAAAATCTATTAAAATTGAAATACTCGCTATCTACAGAGAGTTCCACATCCACAGAAGCCTTGGTATCGATGCCAAAAGTGTTCTAAGATTGATGTGTTTTCCTATGTCTGCTCATGCGTGGGAGGTAGATTGCTTTCTGTTACAAGGGCATCCTAACACACATCCAGAACACAGGCACACGAAGTTCATCACAACGGCCACAGTATTATCGAGACCATTCATTGAAATTTCATTCTTTGAGCAAAGGACTTACTTCTTTCTCCTGATCGCCAGCTTAACATCACTTCCAACTACTTTACACTTGTATGTCTGTTCTGCTCCGAACATTCTCTCTACCATCCATACCCACTCGGATCGGTAGGACCCAGTTGTCCCTTTCTGGCATATCTGTCACAAAATATTCTTGAGAGCCTTTTGCCTACTAAGAAATGTATAAATAATTGTTGAGCTGCATTGAAAGGAGCCCATGCAATTGCTTCTCAGCTTCTTGGCTGAGGTGAAGTATTGAAGAAACCTTTGCCCTTTGATACCATGCTTTCTTTCTAGCAAAATAACTAATTGCTACATATAATACTTCCTAAGATCTTGTCCATTTCCAAGTTTATATGTCGACTTACCTGTGTGGTGTAGAACATTTCATATATATTCTAGTAAATAAAGCTTGCCTGAGGATCAGAAAAGTAAAACAGCCCCACTGGCCAGTTTACAGACTAAGCAGTGGTGACACACACCTTTAATCCCAGTAACCACACTAGTTTGCCACAGAAACCGGGTGGCGCATACCTTTAATCCCAGTGGTACACACCTTTAATCTCAGCCCTAGAGAGGAATATAAACTGGAAAAAGACAGCTCTCAGTGTCTCATTCTGAGATTGCTGGAGGCAGGATCGCCATTTAGGATTGAGGTTGAGATAAGTGCTTTTTGGATCTTCAAGTTCAATCTTAATTTCTGTCTCTGAGTTTTTATAAATTGTGCTTCATTGTAGAGTTTTAAGTCAAGCATTAGAGAACTTGTAATAACATCTAAAAGTCAAATGTAAATAAAGGAAAGAATCTATACTTGGAACAATAAATGGATTCCCTAGGTTTTATCTGGACATAGTGACTATGTTTAGAGTAGTAGCACTTGGGAAACTGAGGCAGAGGGACTATTATTAGTTATATGACAGCATGGGATACATAGAAAGACTTTTTAAAATGAAAAACAGTAACAAAAGCAGAGAGAATTCAGCAGTTTCCTTTGAACCTTTAACAATTAATGAAACAATTCTAGTCTCTACTGGGCATTGGCAAGCAAGTGTCAGAGAGAGGAGACATGCTTTTCTTGTCTACATTATGTCTGCAGCCAAATAATCCTTAATGACAAATGCATGTAGGGAACCAGGCATGGTGAAGCCACACTAAACCCTGATCTGACGGAGCAGTCTCTGAAGCACACTGTCAGGTAAGGGATTATTTCTTTTCTTTCCTAGGTCAGGGGAAAGTCTTAGACACAGATAGGTTATAAAGACATTTGTAAGAATTGCCCTTAGAAGGTAAGGAACATAAAGACATTTCTACTGGTGAGCTTCCAAAGACTGTTCTCAATCCAGCAACAGAACTGTGTGAGAGCTGCCATGGATTCAGAGACTCCTGTTGTTCATTGTGGTCTTTAACTTCTGGTGGACAGGCAAGACTCTTCTAAAATGACCTTCCTAATGGAACCTTCAGGACATTGTGCAAAGGTATGAATTTGGATTGCCACCCCAATAAGGGAAATGATTGATGTCAATCTAGCAAGAAAGTAAATAAAATCTTCAAGAGCTTCTGGTGGTTTTGCTGGGAGAATTTAATCTCTTTGGATAATTTTTCTATTTGCATTTCTGCTCTTATAGAATTCCAGTTGTCATCTGATTTGATAAAACAGCTCTTGGGATGCCTTTTATATGGAAAAAGATGTTGTTTGAAAAGACCTAGAAGGCTTTTGTAGGAAAAGGGGAAATTAAAGCACAAAGGTGGATATTTGATCCCACTCTGGAGACATTGTGGGTGTCTTTAATTTCTGGTTTATTTTTTGCATCTGTTACCATGATGTTCAAAATCTTAGGGTGCAAACTTAAGTCTGTTTCCAAGAAAGCCGGGGAAGCCAAAGATTCCATCCTTGAGTATACATACTTCAGCCCACTGTAGCTTAGGTGGTCTAGCCCAACCCTTCCCATCCTTAGAAGACCTGAACAGATACTAGCCTGGCTTCCCTGAGATAACAACTCTAAATTCCTTATCATTACTTTCAGTCAGCACCTAAGGTCAGAGCCCTGTTTCTCGGTTCCTGGGAGGGTATGGAACATGTTACTCACATAGTGCCATGTAACAGTCCAGAGGGCTTTACATTGATCAATGCCACGAACTTTTAAATTTTTTTTAAGGTTTTACTGTCATGACTGTTAAATCTTCTATCACCCTCCTTTCTTCCTTTCTTCTTGTCTTTTAAACTCATCCAGTCATGGGGATGGAGAGATGGCTCAGTGGTTAAGAGAGCTTGCTGCTCATCCAGGGGACCCAGGTTCAGTTCCCAGAACCATTTTAAGTGGCTCCATCTTCATCTAACCACAGCTCAAGAGGATCCCATATCTCTGACTGCCAAGGGGAATCACGTGCAAATACTGACATACACACACACACACACACACACACACACACACACATACACACACCCATTCCTACTACACATAATTTAAAGTAACAGAACAAATCTTAAAAATAAACACAACAAAACACCACCAAACAAATCAATCACTTTATACAATTTAGACTTTTATTCTACTTAACTAGGATCATCCTCCATATTGCAATTTTATTAGTAATTTTAGATTACTTGCCATTTTAGATTCTCTCTTATTGTATTCATCTTTAACAATCCCTTGGTTATATTTAACGTGGCTAGAACTGAAACAAAAGAAATTCTTGCTGGTCACACACGGTCCAGTTATGTCATCAGGATAACTTGGATATGGGCCAATCATAATGGAGGACTCTTTACTAACAAATATTTATTGAGCACACTCAGTCTGCTAAGCATGTTGGTTACTCTTTTCTCTTCTTGTGAGAAAATATCTGACAAAGGCAACTAAAGAGGATCACTTTGTCTTGGCTCACAGTTGAAGGTACACATCATGACTGGAAGGCACGGCCACAGGCATGTGAGGTGACTGGCCACACTGCATATGAAGCAGTAGATAAAGACTGCTAGCGGTCACCCTATTATATGATACCTCGTTATTCAATCTGGAACCCTGCTTCACCCATATTCGGAGAATACCCCACCTCTCGGCTCATTCTCTCTGAAAATGCACCCACTCACACATGCACACAAAGACATGTCCTCCCCGATTCCCTAGGGAATTTACAGTCCAATCAATTACTGATCAAAATTAACTATCCCAAAGGGATGGCATCCCATGTGAAGTACTTCTGAGTTGGTGGAGCTACGTGACACATTAAAAATGGTTACTTCTACAAAAGACATCAAGTGATTGCACACATCACAAAATTTTAACTTTGGGAGAAACTTCTTACAAGGAAGGTTTCAACACTCTCAACTCCTCCATCACAATATGGTCTACAGCCTTTCCGTCTCCTTTATTCTCGTTTCCCACCCTTACATCCATTTATCAGGCGTTTGTTTGAGTTTAGAGTGTCACAGCCCCCCCCCCCCACATCTATACACAAAGAACTAGCTCCCATTAGGGATGTTTCCACACTATCTGCTGTTGCTCCCTGGAGCATTTACCGCCCCTGTGCTTTGCCTGGAAACACTGTCACCCTTGATATGTCCTTCACTTCCTTTGCTTTCTTATCCTTCAAGGGAAACTCCATGCTACATCCACTTGCTCCAACCCCATTGTCTTTAAATATCACATACCTGGCCGGCCCACAGTGTAACCTCCACTAATCTCTGCCTGTTTCCGTTCCCTACCACTTAGACTTCAAGAAGGACTCAAAGGTTAATGGTGATTTTTTTTTCTTTTTTGCCCACAGTGCTCTCTTTGATGTGAGTAAAGCAGGTTAAGATTCTCATAAAGCCACAGGTAAACATTTCACAGCAGCAGGAGTAACCTCAAACTAAAGCAAACAACTCAATATCCCTCCCAAGGAAGCTGCAGATGCTGGCGTCTCAATGGCTGCTTAGACACGATCTTTGCCTCTAAAGCATTTAAGCCAGAAGTTTCTGTGATGAAACAATTGTTCCTACGGAGCCTCGAGAGGCAAGAAGCTGACAACTGCATAAGACTCAACACCAAGAATTATTCAGGAGCTGAGAAAAGAAGGCAGATGACTCTCCCGGGAGAAAGGTTACATATCTCCAGGCAGAAAGTACTGGGGAATCAGAACGGCAGCTGGAAATGCTGACTCTGGGACCTGCTGTTTTCACAATGGCTGTTACTCTGGAGAGGGTCAGCATCTTTCTGAGATCCCCAGGAAAGTATCTGCTCATGTCCTCTGTGAATTGTAAGCCCAGATATGCATGCGCAGTCAGTGCTCCTGCCTCCTCTGGAGGGGCTCAGTGGAAATCCCACAGCAGTGGTTTACAGACCAGATAGGGCATCAGCATTAGCCACCAGGGCTCATCCAAACCCCAAACACGGAGTTCTTTGTGTGGAGTGTGTGGAATTTACATTTCTAAGAACCTCAGGTGAAAGTGAGCAGTGCTGCCTAGAGGATCACACTTTCAGATTAACAACCATAATCTATACGGGACATTTCATATATAGGAAATAAGTCTTCAATGTGCCCCACTTACTCTTTTCTCATTAGCAGAACAGTCTGACTACTCAGGAAGAAAGCAAAACTTAACCCTTTTAAAGAGGTACACCCTCGTAACTTCATTACAAGAGAGGGTGAGGCAGGAGGATTGAGAGATTCAGGCTGCCATTTAGGTCCCGCCAGGATACCTGAGCCTACATGATGAGAGTCTGTGTCCAAAAAACAGATAAATAAAAATAAAAGATAAACAAAACCCTAAAAATTTATAATAAAGAAAACTTGCTAGCAACATTCTTTATGATCCTATAATAAAAAACTCAAAATATAGCTTTGGATGGTTGATCCTTAGAGACGCGACATTCATAGGAGAAGAAAGCGCTAAAGAAAACCCTAACCACACTGGCAAATGCTGTCTTGGTCTGTGTTTTTTTTTTCTTGGGTAACACTCAACAATTCCTGGTCTGCACACCCAGCCCAGCTCCATTAAGCCTTCTTCATAGCTTCCCCTTCCTCTGACCTCCCATTGGGTGGGTCAACACATCCCAAAATATTCACCTCTAGCTTCAGTAGCTCTGTATCACATATGCTCTTCCTATGCCCAGAGTCTGACACAGCATGTTCCTTCTAGAGACCTTTGAGATGCTATGGTCTGATGTATAAAAATGTTTTCAAGTCTTAGCCAACCAACATGGTTAAGAGAGCAGCTCTCTGAAGGCTGATGAATCTGATTGTATAGAAAGGATGTCTCAGTTAGGGTTTCTATTACTGAGAAAAGACACCATGACCCAATAATTCTTGTAAAGGAAATCATCAAATCGGGGCTATCTTATAGTCCAGAGATTTAGTTCATTTTCCACATGGTAGGAAGCATGAAGGCATGCAGGCAGACACGGTGCTAGAGGAGTTGAGGGGGTCTACATCACATTCCATGGGCAGCAGGAAGTGAACTGAGAACCACTAGACCTGCTTTGAGCATTTGATATCTCAACACCAGCTCCCTGGAAATGCCCTTCCTCCTACAAAGCCACATCTACTCCAACAAGGTCACACACCTCCTAACAGTAGCATTGCTTATGGGTCCATTTGATTCATGTCACCAGAGGAGACAAACATTATGTGCAAAGCAGAATCACAAGTGTCCAAAGTATGAGTATGGAACCATTTATCTCATGGAAAAGCCAATGATATGTCAGGAAACCAGAACTCAGCACAGAATAGCAGAGCTGAATGACTCATATTACATGACCATATCAATAAAGAAAGTAGTAGATACAAGTAGTCATAGATTGGCATGACTTCCTTCTAAGAAAGCTCAATTTACAATAAAAAAAATCTGCTTTTTACACAGCAACTTCTGCTCTCAACAAATCTTTGCCGCAGACTTTGTAAAGAAATGTCTTCAGAAGATGCTTATGATTCAATATCACTGCCTGAATAAGGCTTTCTAGAAAGTTCCAAGAATTAGCACTAAGCCATAAGATTTCAATGAGTGTTCTCTGCATAGGGAATCGCTCTCCTGCAGAGATGGCCCCCAGACTGTTTATGCAGTCCCAAATGGTCAACTCTAAATGGACGCATAAGCAAAACTTAATGGATTCTGTAGGTTCTATGTCTGTGTGTCTGTCTGTGTAAGAATAATCAGTAACAAAAGAAGAAGAGTCTTTAAGAGATAATAGATGGAGACTCAAGAGAAGTTGGAGGGAGGCAGCAAAAGGGGTAGATATGATAAAGAACAAAATGTTAAAATTTGCAAATATTTCACAAACTGGCTGGGAAATAAAAGAGATTTTAGGCCAGATAAATTTGGGGACATTCATAATCCACAGGGAAGACTCAGCTTATTGCTTCATTAGATGGTCATTATGTAAATCACTTTCTGACAGAATTAATCTGAGCATAAGTAAGTCTAGGAATGGAAAGCATTAAATAGTGTATGGATTTTAGACATTACTAGTAGATTTTTATATCTTTTACCTGTGAGTCCAACTGCTTACATGCCACCTGTTATGGCTATTCTCCTGTCTTAGTTGATTCTTTTCTTCCCTAATTACCACCATATTTTATAGTGCCAACCACATCATTTTACAGTGAACTCTAGTTTGCATAAGAAGGCTAGCACTTGTTTCCTGGGTGATTTTTATTTTCAACTTCCAAGTTTTAATATTCCTGAGGGATGAGTTCTCTGCACCAACCATCTCACCACCACAATACTGCTTTATGGATATTATATATGCAGGTGTGCATGTATATGTATTATGAATAAATTTGTATGTACACGCAGATGCATACATTTGTGTGTGTGTGCACGTGCATACATGAGCTCACATATACACACTGACATCCTAATGGTCCCCTCTATTTTTATTCATATGGTTGCCATCTGATAAGAACTGAGCCCCAGCCTCCCCATATCCTCTGCCCTGCTCATGGCCATTGCTAGCTAGAAAGATGTTTCAACAGCATGGAAATTGATCCCAAATCTATACTAACCAGAAACAGAGGTAGTGGTCTTAAATGACCCCTAAAAGTACATGTGCTAAAGGCTTGGACCACATACAACAGTGTTTGGGAGTGTAGCCTTTAAGAGGTGACTGGATCATCGGGATTTTGACCTAATCAGCACATCGATCCATTTCTGGATTCTGACGCAAATGGGCCAATTGGGAGATACTGGTGGCCTGGCTGAAGGAAGTAGACCATTGAGGTCCTTCCCTTGACAGATGTAAGTTGACCCAGCCATTTCTTACACCTCTCTTTCTTGTCTGCTCCCTTGCCAGCATAAGGTGACCAGTTTTCTCCATTGCATGATTCCCATCATGATGCTCTGCCATGCTATGGACCTAAAGATGGGCCATAAAGGCCGTGCTATGGACCTAAAGGCAATGGACTTGGCCAACCATAGACCAAAGCCTCTAAAACCTTCCTCCTCAGGTATCCTGTTCCAGAAGCACAAAGCTGAATAACACAGGGCGTCTGACAGGATAGACCTGAGAGTGAACTAGAGACCCTATTAGGATTCTATCAAATACCTGGTTTTAGTTCCAATGTTCAACAACATGTGGACTTGCACTGCTAGCCTGCTCATCCGAGTGACTGCCAAGCCTTGGGTATGACTGATTCTGCTCCAATGTCACATGTAAAGTGTTTATCACTGAAATGAGGAAGAGCACACGTCTTTTCAGGGAAGTCTCTACAACACACCTTGTCTACTCGTCATGCTTCCCAGCCCCAGGTTTATACACGAGTGGTTGGACTGTAGAGGGAATAGCAGCTTCCAACGGGGGGTGATGGGATTGATTTTCATTTGATTCATCAGCTGTAGACAACTCCACTGTCAGGTATTTGGGGGACACACAGAGAGCCAGAAACAAATGGGAAGCATCTTCTCAACCTCTCTATCTGGGTCCTGGTGTCATTGATCCATCCTGTGTCTACCTTTACCTACTTGGCCTCTTGGTTTATCTGTAAATATTTATAACAGCTAACACTCATCGAAATGCCACAATACCTCTGACTAATTATGGACGTGCGAACTAAAACTTTAGTAAGGAATTACAGAAGAACCTTCCCTAGTTGTTTGTTCCTCGTTATGTGGTGACAGTGGGTGCACAGCTGTGCATGCAGTTGTACTCTTTATAGTGACCAGAGAGCAGAGCACAGCATGGGGCCTTCTTCACTCTATGGTGTCCTGAGGAGAAGGGAGTAACAAAAGGCTGGCAGCTGCCTCCTGTTGGGAGAATAACTGTCTTCTTCCAGTGTACCTCAACAAAAATGGATTTTGGTGGGTTCTGAAGATTTTGTTTATTAATTATTATAAGGCATTCCCAACATGATTTAACTTAATATAGATATGCAGATATAAAGAACATACCAAAATGCTGTAGGGATGAAAAACTGATCAATAACACAAGAATTATCTTGTAAATTCTGTTATAAAATATAAATAAATAGCTGTAGGTCCACAAAATATGGAAGACTTTTTTTTTTTTTTGGATTTTTCAAGACAGGGTTTCTCCGTAGCTTTTGGTTCCTCTCCTGGAACTAGCTCTTGTAGACCAGGCTGGCCTCAAACTCACAGAGATCCGCCTGCCTCTGCCTCCCAAGTGCTGGGTTTAAAGGCATGCACCACCACCGTCCGGCTGGAAGACTTTTTAAAACTAGTCTCATTCATTGAGAACATCTATGACTATGATTTTATGTGAAACTGAGTATCCTTTCTTTCTAGTCTCTTGGGGATGTTTTAAAAGACCACTGCAGTCCAGGTCCCAAGCAAGACCAACTGAGAGTAATTCTCCTGATTATGCTGCTAGACCACACACATTGTTAAAAATGAACCTGAGACCTCATATGAAACGAGTTTGGAAATCTCAGGGTTGGAGAGTAGGATTTGATTGGAACTTTGGCAGGTAGAAATGGGGTGCAGGATAATCAGAGAGAAATGCATAAACAAAGAGTAACACACTGAGGAAGAATGGAAGAAGCACTTGAGCAGGCTGGCTCATCCATGCAAAGCATGACAAATATGAAAGAAAAATCAAGGTCCATAAAGCAGGACTGAGAATATGGTGACAACAGTGATTGAAAGGGGGAGGGGAAGTGAATCTTTCAAAATATCTAACGCCCTAATATTTCTGCAAGCCATCATTAAAGATATAGTGTTTCTCCTAATTTCTTGGTGATGTTGACCACCATATAAGGATGGAAAAGGAGACTCTAGCCTGGACCAATGGTTCTGCAATTAAGTGACTGCCCTACAAACAGTGACTGAGTCCCGATCCCTAGTGCACATGTAAAATCATGGCACAGTGATACATAATCCCAATGCTGGGGTGAGGCAGAAATGGAAGGAACCCTGCAGCTCATTGGCCAACCAGATGGTTGCATTGCTCAAGGTTCAGTGAGAAACCTTGTTCAAATAGTAGGAAAGGTGATCGCAGAAGACAGCCAGCCATCAATGCCTGTCTGCTGCACACATGCACATACCCATGTACAAATCTACACCTCCACAATCACACACACACATGCACACATACACATCTCCATACCTGCACACATGCTTGCACACATACACATCTCCACACATGTATGTACACATACACATCTCCGCATCTGCATACATGCATGCACATGTACACATCTCCACACATGTATGTACACATACACATCTCCGCATCTGCATACATGCATGCACATGTACACATCTCCACACTTCACACACACATGGACACATGCACATCTCCACACCCATACACATATATGCATACATACACATCTCCACACCTGCACACACACACACACACACACACACATCTCCACATTGCCCACATGCATGCACATATAAACATCTCCATACCAGCACACATGCATGCACACATACATATCTCCACACTGCATGCATGCATGAAAACATGCACATCTCCACACCTGCATACACGCATACACACATACACATCTCCACACTGCACACAAGAATGGACACATGCACATTTCCACGCTTGCACACACACACGCACACATACATATCTCCACACCTACACACACATACACACATACACATCTCTACATCTGTACACACACACACATACACACATACATACATTGCCACACCTGCATACACACATGCATATCTCCATACCTGCACACACACATGCATAGATCCACACTTGCACACACACATGCATAGCTCCACATTTCCACACCTTCACACATGCATGCACATCTCCACATCTTTACACACGTATGCACGTCTTCACACCTTCACAAACACATGCACGTCTCCACACCTGCACAAACACATGCACATCTCCACACCTGCACAGACACATGTACATCTCCATACCTGTACACACACATGCACATCTCCACACCTGAACACACACATGCATATCTCCACACCTGAACACACACATGTACATCTCCACACCTGCACACACACATGTACATCTCCACACCTGCACACACACATGTACATCTCCACACCTGCACACACACATGTACATCTCCACACCTGCACACCCACATGGACACCTCCACACCTGCACACACACATGGACATCTCCACACCTGCACACACACATGCACATCCCCACACCTGCACACCCACATGCACAACACACATCTACACACAGACATGCACACATACACATGAATATGTACACATTCACACACACATATGCGCACACACAGAGCTGCTTACAACCTCCACATTAGAACTACAAATCACAGACTCCTAAACTCCATGAAAACATAGTGTCACTGCAGGCCACTGGTACCTTCTGCTAACACTAATACAGGTATCTGTGGGTCCTTGTCTTCTGGCATCCCTGTACAAATGAACAACACACAGAACAATTTGTCACCAACAACTCTCCTGTGTATGATGACTCTGCCTCTATAATGCCTGGCACCACTCAATTCTTAGGCCACATGATCTATTTTGGGAAAAGGCAAATCTTGAATATTTTTATAGATAACAATACATCTTGTGTGAATGCTATTCTTTACTGTGTCAACAGTGTAGAGTTTCTGATCAAGTGAATACAGCAGGTGTTATTATTGCCATCTGACAAAAAAAAACATAGAATAATGAGCCGATTCTTCTAAAAGCCCAAATGGCTGCATTTTTAGATTCTAAAGCTTGTGTTTCTGCCATTGTCTGGGAGGGAAAGCATAGCTGAGTCCATTTTGCAAAAACCATCTTTTTTATTTTAAAGGTTGTTTTAGGAATTGCCTATTCTTTTAAATGTAAGTAGTAGTGGTTTGTGCTATTTAGGGCTTATTCAGGTGTGATAATTTTTACTGCCACTAAGCTCTGTTATTATGATTCTGAGCTTTCAGTTCATAAATCCCTCAAGAATAGACATCGCCACTTGTTCACAGTGAAATCCCCGGAAAGTGTGATGCAGGGTTGGTGTGGTGGGAGCTCCCAGTGAATTTCTTTTCTGAAATGTCTCACGTGGTTAGACAGAATCTAACATCTTTTGCCCTGCAAAATAATCTACAGACCTAGCTTATATCCCATACTAAATAGAAAATGTAGCTGACTTCATGTATTTTGAACGCCTGTTCCTTTCACTCATTTGACACAGCTGTCTTCAAGACTGGATTTTTCTAGAGGTCACAGGTATAGTATTGAAAGACAAAGTCTTGTCTCACAAGAACATGTATGTTTGACTCAAGAGACTATTAGAAATATGCTCGCGCATGTGCTAAAGAGTATTTAAGATATCAATATATAGTATAGCAAAGTGCTTGAGGAAAATATAAAACGGAGACTTGAATAATATTCAAACTGGCTCTCCCTAAGGAAAACATTTGATATGAGGCCTAATGAATGAGGCAGCAAATGCCAAGTGCCAGAGAGAACAAGGAAGATAAACCAAGGATTAGGAGGCACTCACTGCCATGTTGCAGACCTGGAAAGAGCAAGCAGGTTAGCACACCAAGAAAATGAAGCCAGGATGTAGGCAGGGACAGTGCCAACTAAAAGCAAGACAAACATGAGAAGTTGCTTATAGAGAAGGCAGTACTGAAAATAAGAATGACTGGGAAGATGGCATACCACAATTTACATTTGTGTGTCTAGAGCAAATTCTGAGTCAACCAAATTGCTGTCAGCTACCAAAGAAACACTGAGTGATGGCCAGAATTATGTTCTTTTGGGTTTTTTTGTTGTAAAAACAAGAGAAAGAAAAATAATTTCGATGAACAATTAAAGTTTTGAATGACATAAATGAAAATAACCATGCTTTTGTCAAAAAGTCCACTTCAATCAGGAAGTTTCCTGTACAGAAGAGGAGTCAGTGCATGGATGAAGCAAGGGTAGGCATGAGCCCATACACATATGTACACACACAAGCATTCTTATGCACACCTGTGAATGTGCATACATGCCACTCAGACTGGAAGACAGAGACAAACACAGGGACTATAAAATGTCAACCTACTGTGATGATCATATCAGAACATATGCACACAGTGACTGTCCTGTGTATCCATGATGCTGCCTCTCTTGACCGAGGTTCAATTTAATCTGATATCAAATAAACCTTGTGACTGGGAGCAAGCAGCCACCCCATCTGTGTCAGAGTTTCTGTGGTAGCCGCATACTCTGACTGCATTTCCTGATTTATTGCACTCTGACTACACTAGTTCTCACTGGAAAAGCAGCAGAACAAAGCATGTTTTGAAACTGGAAAGGCAGTGTTGAAACAGTCCTGAGTAAAGAGTATACAATCAGCAGACTAGAGGGCCAATCGTTCCTATGAACACATCAAAGAAGAAAACAGATGAACTTGCACATAAGCCATCACCTGCTTTTCCATCCACAGTGGAGGCACAGCACATGCAGAGGTGTGCAGCCTCACGGCTGGTTCAGTCATTTACGATGATTAAGCCATCTAATGCCTTGCCATCCACAGTGGAGGCACACCACATGCAGAGGTGTACAGCCCCACAACAGGTCCAGTCATTTATGATGCAGTTTTAACTGGGTTTCTAAAGCTCTTTATAACTAAAAATTCATGCATTTCCTTTATTAATGACATTACATATAATTACCAAAAATTAAATTTGTATTTCAGTCCTCAACGTTAGTATCATATATACTAATATTGTCTCTGTCTCTGGGTCTCTGGTACAGCCATTTGGTCTACTGTTTATATAAGCTCTTAACTCTATGTCTTGAGCTATACAGATACAGAAATGCCAGCAATATGTAGAGGAAGTATGTGAAAACTTAAAAGGAAACTCTCTCTGTGAAGTTATAAACAATCACTTCAATAATAATAGGAACACAGATGAGTGTTAACACAGTGCTGAAATGTCCTGACATTTAAGATAAACACTAATACATGGTGAATATTTAACAGATACGAATCCAGTTAGCTATTACAAAGTTCATAACAATTAGATTTAAGCATTATCTCCATTTTACAGATGTAGGTAGCTAAGGCACAGACTAGATAAGTGTTTGCCTAAATGAACAGATGCAGAAGTGGAAGAGCTGGAACTGGGAAGCAGCGGTTCACCCCTAGGGGCTATGCCTGTCACTGCAGTCCCCCATTCATCCCCACAGCAAGAGGATGGTGGAAAGTTACTGCTACATCCCACTGTGGCTCAGCCCAACCTAGCCTCTTGCTGACACTAGGGGAAAGGTTAAAAAGTGCTGATTAAATCACTGTAGAAACATCACGAACTCAGCAGACTACACAGGACCTGAATGAACGGGATTAGCCATGGATCTCAAGGAAACAGTTAAGTCCTCCTCAGCTGGGTTTCTTCAAGACCTTAGAGTCCTAAGCTCAAGAACTCTGCCAACTTCCTACACTGAACATGAGCAGAAGTACAGGCGGAATGGTGATTAGTGGTGACATTGTAGGATGTGGTGGCTGTGGCCATAGCAATAACCACAAGATTAACACAAGATACAGCAGGAGATGGTGACCATGGCAACAGTAATGACCACAAGTGATGGAGGAGTTATTTTCATTGGTTAATAAAGAAACTTCCTTGGCCCATTTGATAGGCCAGCCCTTAGGTGAGTGGAGTAGACAGAACAGAATGCTGGGAAGAAGGGAAGTGAGGTCAAACGTGATGGACCCAGCCCCCAGGTCAGACATGCTGAATTTTTCCCGGTAAGACACCACTCGTGATGCTACACAGATTACTAGATATGGGTTAAAGCAAGATATGAGAGTTAGCCACTAAGAGGCTAGAGCTAATGGGCCAGGCAGTGTTTAAAAGAATACTATTTGTGTGTTGTTATTTTGGGTGTAAAGCTAGCCGTGCGGGAGCCAGGCAGGATGAAAAGCAGGCCTGCCCGCAGCTCCTTCTACACACAAGGTTAACACAAGATACAGCATACATAGGCATCAGATTGAAGCTTGCAATTTTAAACAGATGTTCCATCTCATCCTGAAAAGACACATGTGTTATTATTCCTTTTACACCTACCCAGATAAGGATCAGAGAGCAGAGTGACTTTTAAAAGTCTGAAGTCAAGTTCCACTTTCTAATTCTGAATCTAGCACTATTTCCACTTGTTAGCTGCTCCTCAGACTGCCAAAAGCTTCAACTTATCACCACAGTTCTACAGAGAAAGAACTAAACACCTCAACACAAAGAGCCAGATTTTGTTCCTCTGACTGCTCTAAAATTCCCAACATTCACACCTTGTATAATCCTTGACCTAATCTCTTAATTGTAAGGGAAGAGAATTGGAAAGAGATGACTTTAACCAGTGAGTGATCTTATGAAGTTGCAAAGCAAGTGACCCCTTGCAAAGATCCCGGTGCAGGGTGTTGCTGAGAGCTGCTTACCAATGCAGGACTCCCCGGACAGTGAGTAGGTCCCATCGTCATGGAAACCGCTTCTGCACTCACAGTGGTACCACCCTGGCAGGTTAACGCAGCGGGAGTGGTTGTGGCACTCAACGAATCCCTCTGCACATTCATCAATATCTGCCTCAGAGAAAAACACAAGTCCACCGGGACATTAGTGTCTATGTACAGCTAACCTTATGGTAAAAGCCTCATGCACTTTCATGCCTGCATACTACAGCTGACGTATCATCTCAAATAAAAGTTGCAAGATGATTCAGATGTATGTATCAAAACAGGGTGATGTTCCTGCAGAGTCCAGAAGGATAGATGGCATTTTTATCAAGAATGTGCTTACTCCGTTGACAGAGAAAGGACACACAGACACACAGACAGACAGAGACACACACACCATCCAAACCTCACACACCATTTTTCAAATTTATCTCACTGGTGAATGCTTTCTTTTGGGAAATGTTCAGCATCTCATGGATCTGTTGCTCTGGGGAAAATAATCTGGGGACAGCATGCTAATTTACTAGAATAGTTATTTCTAAAAATCCTCATTCTTCACATATTCTTGAGAAAGAGAAGCCTCTAGAGCTTTGCTAATTTTCTCTGTGATCTGATTCTTCACAATCACCAAATACCTAAATCATGCACAGAATTTTAAGCCCAAGCACTTGCCCCTGAGCTAAACTAGGCAGACTCTGGTTGCTGGTTATCATGCCAGGGATGGTTCCTTCTTACAGAATTTCTCTACATAATTATTTCTTGGAATGTAGCCACTGTTGGCCAAAACCCTTCTCTTTGTTCTCCTGGAAATATCTGAATAATGGCATCTATGGACATGAATTTAATTAATACTGGAATATAAAACATAATGAATGAATGCACTTTGGGATTTCTTTCTACAAGGCCTATTAAAGATACCAGCTCGGGGTCAGTCTGCAATTACTCCTTTGAAGCCAGAGTTGTACACTGAGCTGAGGATGTAGCCTGATATATGACGGTGTCACCGCTTGACAACTCAGCCTAGAGAGAAAGTGCCTTACACTGTGCAGAACGAGCCTATCACCAATTTTCCCAGCATGCATTCCTTTGGCACAGCGTTTTCAATATGTACCTGCATGCCAGGCCCCAGAACTTCTCTGGCATCTTCAGATACTGCAATTAGATTGTGTGTGTGTTTATATAAATCTCCTGAAATGAGCTCTCAACACTTAATACTGACTGTCACTTCCCAAACTTATAAGTTGAAGCTGTGAGGCAGACTACCATTCTCAGAAATACCAACTGAGATGGGATGAGGTCTCAGTTCATACAGTGGAAAGGCTTGCCTCAGCTTACAGAGTCAGCTCAGTGCTCACTGAATATAAGGCCGTGGGAAATACAAAGTGTAACCAGAAAATTGATTTTTCAGAAATGGCTTTCTCGTGTTAGGCTGAAAGACAAGTCTTTACATTGGAATAGCAAGAAATTCTGGCTTTGACATTTTCAAATCTCTCCCCAAAGTGGCCCTGATCTCTATCCACCTTCACATTTCGGCTGCTCACACCCATAAGCAGCAGCTGCTGTGCCATCATCCTTCGGCTGTGCAGAAAGCAGGGATGGGAAGCTAAGGTATCTTAGAGACCAAAACAACTGTTCATCTTGCTTTGCCCATCAAAACCCTGTTTAAATTTCCTACCCTTTCACTTTCTGGTTTAGAGGACGACTAAACTGACTTTAAAAATAAACTTTACATGAGAACACACACCTTTAATCCCAGCACGCAGGAGGCAAATTCAGGCAAATCTCTGTGTGTTTGAGGCAAGTCTGTCTCCATAGTAAGTTTCGGGCCAGCAAGGCAACATGGTAAGACCCTGTTTTGATGATGATGGTGATGGTGGTGATGATGATGATGACTGATGATAATGATGTTGATAAGGAAGAGGATGATGGTGATGATGAGATGACTGATGAGGAGAATGATGTTGATAAGGAGGAGGAGGATGGTGATGATGATGATGACTGATGTTGAGAATGATGTTGATAAGGAGGAGGATGATGGTGATGATGAGATGACTGATGAGGAGAATGATGTTGATAAGGAGGAGGAGGATGGTGATGATGATGACTGATGAGGATGATGGTGATGATGATGATGACTGATGTTGAGAATGATGTTGATAAGGAAGAGGATGGTGATGGTGATGACGAGATGACTGATGATGATGATGACATCACTTCCACTCTAAATTCAATGGGAAATATCTAGAGGCAGGATAAATGACAGACAAACACTTGAGTTCTAAGATAAAATGATGAGACTAATAAGGGTTTAAGGCAGTAGAGAGGCCACATTATCTGTGGACACAAGTGACCTAGTAGGCACTGATACAGTCTGAAGTCAATCTCCTGAGAAAGGGGTCTCAGCTAAGAAATTGCTGAGATCGTAGTGAGCTGTGGGTGTATCAGTAGGCATCTCTGTTGATTATTAAATAATTTAAGAAGGTATAGTCTACTGAAGGCAGTACCATAACTAAGCAGGTGGTCTTCAACTGTATAAGAAAGCTGGGTAAGCAAGAGCCAAATCAATGAGTCTATGAGTGTGCCAACAAGTAGCTTTCTTCTGAAGCTTTTGCTTCAAACCCCTGCCTGATTTTCCTCAGTGGTTGACTGTAACCTGAAAGTATAAGCAACATAAACCCTGATCCTCTCCAAGCTGCTTTTGGTTAGAGTACTTTATAGCAACAAAAGAATGTAAACCAGACAAGTACACACTCTCACAGTTAGAGAAGATGCTAGTGACAGGTCTGAGACTTCCCCCCAGGGACCCTGGCGCAGCTCTGACATCCTCTGGAAATGAGAAAGACAATGAAGACTCCCTTTCACTGGAGTTCACTCCTGACAGCAGATTCTGCCAAGAATAACCACAGATCATGCATGGGCACCAGGTGATATCGCTGCATATTTATAGCCCCAGTGAAGAATGAATTGCAGCTAGAAATCCATTCTATTTATACCCTTGTTGCATGTGGAGAGCACACATGTGTGCCATGTTCATAACACTTGTCATCCCTTCTATTCAGTCACCACAGTGTTCAATGCAGCCACCACAGGTCCAGAAAACACACAGAGGGTTTTCAGCCACTCCAGGTCTTTACACATTATAAAGGCTAGTTCCCCTGAAGACCAGCCAGGACTGCCTCTGTCTGCTGATGTGTTTCTCACAGTCAGCACCGCTGCTGGCAAACAAATAAGACAGATGCTGTGGAACGGGGTCCCCATGAGTTTACTGTGGGATCCAACTTTCTTGATGGAGGAATTCTGATGAATCATAGTGGGTATGACTGGCTGTCAGCATGTCAGTCACCCTAAAAAATGTGTTTCTTTCCACTAGCAAGATCCAGGATTCTGTCTAAATCTCAGCTTAATCTAGCATAGATCTAACAAGGCGAAAAGAACAACAAATGCTGGAGGATATTTGAGACTAGAATTTATGGTATTTATAACCATGTAAGCTACACAAACTAACATTACATCCAGGTGTTTGGCTGAACCATGGTGAAAAATCAACATCAGTAACAACACCATCATCATATCACCAGCCACCAGAAAGGGTGGTTGATTCAAACATAATGCATTTATTCAATTCTCTGTAGTAAAAACCTGTAAACATTATTTTGGTATTATGGCGAATGTGCAGATGAATATAACCTGATAGCTAAAATCTAGAAGCTGACAATCGAGGAAGAGAGGCTATGTCCAGGTGTTCTTCAACTCTCACCTAGTGCCACCTGCTCCAGTTCCTCCCTCCCCCAGTGGCTCAAGGTCTCTGTGATATACTTTTCATTACATCCTGCTCAATACACATTTCCGCTTGCATCTATCATTCAAATACCAATTTCTGAACAATGATGGGGGCAGTTTTCATTTAGACTCATATCCGTTCTTAGCAAGTGAATGATAAGTCTCAATGAAGGTATGTGGGAACAAATGGATGAAACATATAAATTAGTACCATGAATGAGAAGAATGATTGGAAGGTGTCACAGTACAGACTGGGAATACGACGATTGTTGCTGTTTGTGAACAACCGGACAGGAGGCCAATTCATCACACTAAATTCAATGGGGTTGTTTTAATGTTTATGTAGTATTTAATTCTGACAGATACCATGTAGTTTCTGATTAATACTTTGCTTCCATTTCTAATCTTTAGAGATTTAAAGGGGAAACTATAGAAAACAAAAGGAGCTCTGCATGCCCTCAGTGAACCTTCCTTCTGTATTAAGGCTTTTATTGACACTGAGAAGCAGATGATTATCCGAGGATTTTCATATGTTCTGTGTGATATTAGATATTGCTCAGGATGTGTGCTAGGGCGCATTTTCTATTGGAAGCCCTCTGCAAATACTAGGTTCTTGTGAAGTCTCACTCTTTTGACGTGGCTATTCTCTTCCTTAAGGTCTTCCTACTGGAATTCTTGGGTGAAAATGTACGTTAGTCAATAATGTTTTCTCAGAGCTTTTCTTTGCTTTTTCTTCTTCCTTGTCTTCCCCTCCTTCTGGTTCTCTTTCTCCTTCTCCTGGAGACTGAACCCAGGGCCTTGGGAACACTGGGCAAGCATTCTACCATTGAATATATCTTTGATCCTTAATATCCTTTCTCAAAAAGCAAGTTTGTACTTTATACTAATTGTGTGAAGCTCATAGTATAGTTGTGGCTCAGTTTGCTAAGAAGCAGTTCTCAACCTGTGGGTCGCAATAATGTTGGGCGCCACATATCTGATATCCTTCATATCAGATATTTACATTGTGATTAATACCACTGTCAAAATTATTTATGAAGTAGCAACAAAATAATTGACAGAGCTGGCCCTGCACTTGGGATAGAGGGCCCTCACCTCTCACCATAGGTGAGGATGAACATACCCTGAGGACATGCCTCTAAGGGAACTGATTTTGCTACCACACCCAAGAAGGGTGCCCCCCCTCCCCGTGGTTTGATCTGACCTGCCTGGCTAACATGTAGGCCCACGACTGGGCCTTGGGTTGACTCACCCTAGCATCTGCCCCATCTATGTCCTGCTGGAGCTCATGAAGGGACTGGTATTGCAGAACATACCTGTAAGATACCCCAGAAGAGTTCTGATGGGGATCCCGTGAGGGCAATGTACTGAAAACCAGAGGCCTTGAACTAGATCAATGACTCCATTGAAATGAATAGTTGCCAGTCACGCTTCTGAGACAAAGGGGTACACCATATGACACAGCGAAGCCTCGAATTCCATCAGGAGGATCTGTATTAAAAGGTCACAGCCTTAAGTCGCACCCCTAGAACAACTGTGCTAGGGCATCACAACTGCTCCGAAGAGGTTGTAGCTTGAGAATGAGTCATTGAAAAGTTTGTTATCTTTCATTCAATATGAGATTACTGAGTGTCTACTAGGTGCTAAGCATAATTCTATTTCTTCTTGGGAAGACAGAGTTTCTGTCTTGGAAGGATAAAACCTGGCAGGAAAAACTTCAATATTAAAAACACAGCTGTGGCTCAGACTGCAGGCTTTAGAGACACATGACTTAACAATTCTTGCTTATCAACACAGGAATGTATTACTTAGATCCTCTAAGACCTTGTTTTCTGATTTGTAGGATAGAAATAATAAAGTAAAACTTCACAATGCTGCTGAACACAAACCTCAAGATATATGTTTCTACTCAATATTATTATTAAGATTTTTGAATGATATCAAAATGGAGAAAACAGAATAAATGGGTTCTCCAAATTAAAAGAAATAACCCTAGACCAAGAACTCTGGGCAACAAAGGAATGTTGAGAAGGGGAGGAAGACACTTCCCTTAAGAAGAGCACGCCAGTTCATCACCCAATACCAAGTATTCAGCCCCGAAAACAAATACAGTCACAGACTGAGTGGATCCCATTTATATATTTGTCTATACACACACACTGATATGACAACAAAGAAAAGAGGAGCATGAATCTGAGAGACAGCAAGGGAGGGGTGTTGGAGGAGAAAAATAGAAGGGGAAAATAGAATGATAATTATATTATAAACTCTAAAAAAGATACAAAAGTATCAACCTGGAGTCAGGAAACTAGTTGGGAATAAAAAGTATTTTCTGGATCTTGCAGGTATTTGTTTGTATCTTGAGACAACAAAATTAATAAAATATTGACTCCATATTCAATAGACCCTAAAACTTGCATCTCTTCACCAATATAAAATAAATTTAAGAAAATAAAGTCGGCAACATCAAATTGCTGTAAGCATGGCAAACTAAAACCTGATGATTATCTAGTGTTCCCTAGATGCTAATATTATACTGAACACAGAGTGCAGAGACCTCCTCAGCAGAAACAGAATTTCCGGCTACTTTCTGACAAATCCAGGGTTTGTCATGAGTACTTCACTTGCAAGTAAGTCAATCACTGTGACTGAAATGAGGAATGTCACTTTCACACATCACATACGCATGCCTCGTGAATCCTCAGCCTTGTGTTCACCTGCTCATTGGAGGCCAGTGTCTAGGGAAACCTTAGCAGTCACATGCTGAAGAAAGCAGAACCTTTTTTCTCTGGCTTCCAGCATTGTTACATGGAATAGCTTATTCCTAAAGACTTGAAACTATAATGTGCTATTTTAAAGATGAGGAAGCCTGCTGTAGTTGCACTTACCTTTCATCCCAGCTAGGGAGACAGAGGCAGGCAGATCTCTGAGTCTAATGCCAGCCTGGTCTATATAGCATTTTCCAGGATATTCAGGACTACACAGAAAGACCCTGTCTCTAAACAAAACAAAGCACACTGGTGTGATACTGATCCATTACACAGGGTGGGTGTATACCCTGGTTACACCCAGCCTTTCCTAGCTGTTTAAGACAGTTTTTGCTATATTAAATGGTAGACTTTTCTAATTAGAACTCACACAGACTCACTCCCCAAAGGAAAGCAAGAAAAGCTCTCAGCACGTATTATGCAGGCAGTTCCAGATGTTTGGTGCTGAGAGTCAGGGTAATAAGGGGCAAACCAGAAAAGCTGTGTTCTTTACCAAAACTCAGGTGTCCATAGATGTGTGGATTTACATCTAGTTCAGAGATTCAATTCCATTTATCAATGTGCCTGTTTTTAATGCTAATACCATGCAGTTTTTATTACTACAGCTCTGCAGTATAGGTTGAAATCAGGGAAGGTGATACCTCTGAAAGTTCTTTTACGGTATAGGATTGTATTTGACTCTCAAATGAAGCCCAAATAAAGGCAGAGAGTCATAGAAATGTTTTAAAATGTTTATTTTTTTGTATGTCTTAACTAGCAAGATTTTTTGATCGATTAAAATCTGAGAAGAAATCATGTTTATGGCAAGGGTTTCTGCCTTTTGTCAGTCTCTTTCCTAATTGACTTTAAGCAAGGGAGTCAGGCTTTTCTTGACTGGACCCTTCTAACTTTATCTCCAAGGCCTTCTTTTGGTCTGTTTGTTCTTTAAATAAACTTACCAAGTTTTCCGCAATTTTCTCATTTAGTCTGGAAACTTTTTGCAGTCGATGGATGGATGGATGGACGGATTAAATAGGATGGACAGATGGATATAAATAGAACAAACACAAATTCAGACACATGCTTACAACTACCTAGAAATCAGCTAACCTCTGAGGCATCTTCATTTCAAAATCTTTTGTTCAAAAATTTAACATTCATATGACTTAGTCTACTTTCTGTTGCCATTGAAATATTTGACACTGAGCATTTTTTGAAGCAATGATATTTATTTTGCTTAAAGTCCCACATGTCTAAGATCACAGTCTAAGAACACCTGCTCTGCTCCTGGTCAGGGCTGCGGACTGATCCACACTTGACAGGAATGTACTTTAGCGGACATGTGTCCTGAGCAGTCACTATCAAGAGAGTCCAGATGGAAGCTCCAGGTTTGTTTTGCAATAAACTCTCATAATAGTCAACCGTTCTCTCGGGATCTACATTAAACTTCTGCGAGAGTAGATGTTTCTTGACATGATACCTCTAAAGGCCATGGAACACTGGGAGCAGTGTGTCCACATGAGTCTTGCGGAGAACAATCATAATCAGGCCATAGTACATCAGTCTGTCTGTCAGTCAGTCTGGCTCACTGGCTGCTTGTCCCTATCTGTCTCTCTCTCTCAAACACATATACACATACACACTTATGCTTTGAGTAAAGCATTTTCTAGGTTAGAACCTTTTTTTCTTTCTTATCTCCCATCGTCAATGAAATAAAGATCAAAATTCTGTTAAGTGTTTATAAATCTTTATCTGACCCATCTACTTTATTTGAAATCACCAACCACTCTTTCACTCTCATACACAGGGCACCTGCACTGGCTCCGGGATGCTCAAGCCATGGGCCCCACTGTGCCCTAACCTTTACACATGCTAGTGGTTTGCCTAGAATGTCTGCTCAGAAAGCTCCAGAGAGGAGGCTTTCAACTATTTTGGCCTTGACTCAAATAATGATCAAAACCAGCTCCCCCTAACCAGTCACATCCATGTTCCCTTGTTGCTTGCACGTTTTTTCTTTCTTCTTTCTGGTTATCTAGCAGACTTTGTATGTTGTAGGTGCTCTTACTTGCTTTTTCTTTATTCCCTCCCTAGCATGCACACTTCTTGATGTAACATGGAGACAAAACAGAAGCTAGAACTTAGTGGGCAGTGACAGACATGTGCTGATGGAAAGAAAGAAGCGAAAAGACAGACAGGATGAAGGAAAGAAGGCCACAGGAAATTCATTTTTGTGATGGTGTCAAAAGTTGCCTTGTACTGACTCATTTTCCCCAGGTCTGCAGCCAACATTATGCCCTGGGGCCTAGTTCTCTCAGACCTGGGTGAGTGCAGTCATAGCTACATGATGACCTTTTCTCTGATTGCCTTCCCTAACCCATAGCAACAGCACATTAATATCAAAACCCTTACCCCAGAGAGATTTAACTAAAATATAGCAGCTGATCAGACACTCAATCATTGAATCAGCTTGGCTAAGTTATTTTCCATGTTAATAAATTAATTCTTTCATTTGTATAAAAAGCAAAGAGTAGATTCAGACAACATTTTCACACATTACTTTACTGAACATTAGACTTCTTTGCAGGTTCTTTCAGTCAAACAAGGGAACAACCCACTGATGAACCGTAAGTGACGTGAATGGTCGTTCATTCTTGCTGTGTAGACCTAGCACTGTTACCACTATGGACACTGAAGGTTGTATAAACTGAAAACTCTATGATTTGAGGGTTTTTTTTAATGTCACAGTGTTCTTTGACAAATGAGCTACCTTATACAAACTTTCCGGCTCAAAGTATAAAGAAGTGACCTAAATCTCTCTATTTGTCTGTGATGATCAAAGTCTTTTTAATATAAAACTACTCTGAAATGTTGATTTAAGCATATGCATTTCATACCCAGTTTCAATTCATGCAAATAATCATTTCTAACTTAAAAACCAAACACCAACTTTAATTTGAGGAATCCTTTCTGAACTCCAAATCCTGTAATTTTTTAAAGTTCCATCACTCCAGTTAGCTACAAATTCAATTCTGTTGATGATATATTGTATTTTGGGGGATTTTTTTCCTATCACAGAGAAGACTATCTGAACTAACTAGTAATTTAGTATGTTTCAGGTTTTCTGATAAGTGTCATATATTTACTGCTTTATTTGATCTTCAGAATACTTTGTAGATAATTTGAAATCAAACACTTCAGTATGTGATAATATTGCAGTGGAAAAATACCTGGATGGTACTAGAATGTGGACCTCAACAAGGTCCGCTTGACTTCCCAGTTCACACTAATAGCTATATCCCATACAGGCTCCTCCTAGGGCTAAGGTCCACTGCTAACTTAAAGGTGGCTCAACTCACTATCAGCAGGTTTCCAGGTAAAAGGGTGGAAAGAGGAGCAGAATTTAGAGTTTTCATTCAGGGATATTAACTACCTGTTCTAAGAAAAAGAAACCCTTCCTAAGCAATTGCAACTTCTACAAATAAGTGCCATGATTTCAATACATGTAAATAAATTACTGAGGAGATTAATAATGAGGAAGATAGGATTCAGATAAGAGGAATGGGTAAGAGAAACCAACTGCACACCTAGCTAGAAGTCACATTTGTTATAGAGAACTTTAAAGAATCATTGGAAAACATTTTAAGAACTTAAAGGAAATAAAACCAATACTCTGATAAATGCTGACATTACATAGAGTAGCAGGGAACATGTACAACATCTGAACTGCAGGACAGAACAAAGCCAAGTGCTGTATATGAGAAGTGTTCTCCAAGCATGGCTGCTGGAACACAGAGTGGGATGTGCAGCTGCCTCAACTGCCCACATCAAGAGGGCAAGAAGATGAACCTTGATCTAAGACTGTCAAGGTGAAACCCTGGAAAGACATGGCAGCTAGAGCTTGCTGGGCAGAGAAATGGGACAAGAATATTAACTCTGACATCCTACACGAAGAACATGACTTAGGTATTCAGTGGACTACATGCCCCAAACTGAAAGAAGATCCCTAGACTAGATTAGAGGTGACAATCTTTGCTGTTGGACAAGGAATGAAATCATTCATTCTCCCACAAGCTATGTAGGGATAAGCCCTCCCCTTGGGGGCGGGCTGCCCTCGGGCGTATGTTTACTGATATATTGGGCGGGCAGAGGCTGCGCGCCCCTTCCCTTCCTCTCCTGTCTCCGCCGGCTACTCCGCTGGAACCTTGGTTTCGTGAGTCTGGTTTTGTTATTAAACTTGTTCAAATACCTATTATCTTTGGTGATTATTAATC
>NW_026068084.1:1622054-1633734 GCF_014885135.2 Alexandromys fortis
TGTTTATTTTTAGGTTAATAAGGTATTCTAGATACATAGAGATTATATTTAGTATAGATAGTATAATCTTCAGCCTCTTTAAAGAGCTGTAGAAAATGGCCTTTAAGCTAACCTAGAATTCTGTGCCGAGACACAATTACTCCTGGCGACACCACTCTACTCCCGAGAGAACGTTGAGCACCAAAGACACTCCACTGGGAGTTTGTCTTCTTGGCAGAATTGGCCTTTGGGTTAAGAAAAGCCCATACCTCATCTACTGACAAAGATATGAAACAGGATTTTCTTATCTTGCCAAGACAGGGTAGGATAATTCTAAGAAAATTCCTTGCATTTGATAATGGTATGTCAGTCATGCTAGGCCTTAGCCAAAGTTGGTTGACTCAACATTGCGAACGAGAATTTGGGTGATTGCCCAGGTAGTCTGTTGTCTCTGTCAATTATGGCACGCTTTGGATATCTCTCATTTGTTAAGTAATATTTATTCCCTTCTCGGATCTTTGACGGAGTTGAAGATTATATAATTGTAATTACTCTCTACATTATTTAGACTCCTTGAGATAGAATGTCCGGCAAAAC
This sequence comes from Alexandromys fortis, assembly GCF_014885135.2. NCBI lineage: Eukaryota > Metazoa > Chordata > Mammalia > Rodentia > Cricetidae > Alexandromys > Alexandromys fortis. The sequence continues at coordinate 1,622,631 of NW_026068084.1, forward strand.
TTTCATTCTCAATATTGTTTGTTATATCTATTATTTATTATTATTGTTTATAGTTGTATTTAGGTTAGTTCTGTCTTATTTAGACAAAAGGAGGGAGATGTAGGGATAAGCCCTCCCCTTGGGGGCGGGCTGCCCTCGGGCGTATGTTTACTGATATATTGGGCGGGCAGAGGCTGCGCGCCCCTTCCCTTCCTCTCCTGTCTCCGCCGGCTACTCCGCTGGAACCTTGGTTTCGTGAGTCTGGTTTTGTTATTAAACTTGTTCAAATACCTATTATCTTTGGTGATTATTAATCCGACCGCTGCAAAGCTAGACCTGGAAAACCTCACACGTCAATGAATAATACTGGATGATGCACAATAAAGAATCTTGCTTCAAGAGTGGAGGATATCACATTGATTATTTGAGTGTTCAGTGCTCACATGGCTTCTTATCCTTGTTCTCCTGTTGCAAGTAATGCCTTCAATGTGCTTAGTTCATTTTCTCTAAGAAGAAAAACAATCTCACAAAAATGGAAGTGCATAAGATATATTCCATATCTTAACTAAGTTCATCACCAATTCACCATGGCAACAAGTCAGAATCTTTGTCAAGTAATTTTTAAAGGTCCTGGACTAACATAGTTTCAAACTAACCAAAAAGACTAATCCTTAATAACATAGTGAAACAAATCTCGGATTTCAGCTTAACTTCTTGAAATTTGTTAAGTTTTAATAGAAATAACACCAGCAGGGAACATAGTATAAATTAATGCAATATAGTTACAATTACCAAAATAGATTCTTGGGATAAGGGTTCTTATCTGCATTTTATTATGTTCATCAAGATTCTCCTGGGAATCATACTTTGGGACGAAGATGCCTCCCCTTTCCCTAGTGATTTGTTTCACTAGGGACATGAGACCCATGCGACCAAGTTCTAGCTAATTAGAGACGAGAGGTGTAACATGGAGGGTCCTGTTTGTTAGGGTTTCTGTCCTGCCTGGTTCACCACAACCAGCAAGCCCCAAAGAAAATCACACATAGGTCTCCATAAATTATAAGCTGATTGGCCCATTAGCTCTAGCCTCTCACTGGCTAATTCTCATATCTTGATTAACCCATTTTTCTGATCTATGTTAGCCATGTGGCTCAGTACCTTTTTTCAGTGGGGCAGATCACATCCTGCTGCTTTGGTGGTCTGGGCAGGAGTGTGGGAGTAATTAACTTCCTCCTTCCCAGAATTCTCCTGTTCTTATTGCATCATTTCTACTTCCTGTCTGGTTTTCCGGCCTATACTTCCTGCCTGGCCAATCAGCGTTTATTTAAAACATGATTGACAGAATACAGACAATTCTTCTGCACCAGAGAGGGAGTTGGCATACTATGGCACAGGGAACAGGGTAATGACAACTCTGACAGTCTTGCTTTCTTCCACCAGTTGAAAGAAGGCAGCAGCAACTAGAGGTACAACCAACCATCTTGGAACCCTAGGATGAAGCCCAGAGAAGACACACAAAATGATCCCTCTGACATCACTGACACCACTGACCCGCTGTCTCAAACCCTGCACGACATATTGCAAGATTTCATGTCACTGGGGCCAGTTAAAGACTGCCATTTCTCACAGCTACTTCTTATTTCCATTCCATAGGCTAGGAAAACAAGCTAGAAACGGATCAGATGGTTTATCCTGTGAGTCTATAACCCCCAAATGTTATAAGCCACTGTCCCTCTTTATACTTCACGCTGCCCCTGGAACAAGCTGCAGATCTGAGGCATGGCTGTGTCTTGCTTTCCTCCGAGTCCTTCCATTCAGTTCTGAGGGTGTTGACTGATACTCATCACCAGCTCATCGGAATCTGGAGACAAATGTCCGCACATGCTTGTGAGGGGATTTCTGGGCGGGGTTAGTAGCGGAAGAAAGAGCCACCCTAAACATTGGCAGCACGGATCCATGGCTTATGCTAGATTGAATAGAAGGAGAAAGCCAGTTGCAGAGCAACCTTCTTTTCTCTCCCTGCTTGCTGTCTGTGGATGATACCCTGTGAGCAGCTCACATTCCTGTCCCCATGCCCTCCCCACCACAATGGACTGCACCCTTCAACGGCGACCAAAACGAACCTTCCCACCTAAGTTGCTGACATGAAGGCTTTTGTCTCAGAAGTAATAAAAGTCCCTCTGACTTTCTTTATGGACTTGAGACTCCTTGGGTGAGATGCTAGTGAAACTGTCCAGGCAGATACTTTATTTTCTTACTCAAGGGGAGGGACTCAACCCCTCTTTTAATTTATTCAGGCAAGATGTTAAACCTGTCCCTTTAGAGACAAGCCCACATTTTTTACTTTGATTATTCCAATAGCTTGCATTATTTATCTTGGTGATATTTATGTAGACATGATAAATAAGATAATTTACCTCCAAACAAAACAGAGAGGCTCCAGCCCCTCTGGAAAATGAAGAATTTAAGTCAGAAGTTTAGGAAGCATCACCATATATCTGTCACTGGTAGAGTACGCCCAGGGAAAAATCCTTTTATGCTGTGCAGGGCTAGACAGGTCACCATCATAACGAAAAAGTTATTTTGAGGGGGGAAAAAGTAAAAGCCTCTATTTGTCAAAATCAAAAAGTTTTGTGATGTGTGATTGTGAAAGGATAAAATAAAAGTGCCTTTTTCTCTTAGGTGAGTTGGAAAAGAAATTGAGAAAGCTGAAGTCACCCTTGAAAGATTCCGAAGGGCTCTCTTATGGCTGTATGCATGCAGCTAGGCAGAATTTTGGGTGTCCCTCCTTTACATGTCCTTGCAGGAGCGACACAGCTCAGAAGGCTCTAAACCCAAGGCTGGCAACAGTCAGCAAGGGTGATGTGGGATTCCCCTCTGTATGCTATGAATATGTTTTATTACCATTTAATATTGAAGAAGCTCTTTTGGCCAATGGCTTAGTAGAGTAAAGCCAGGCAGGAAATCCAAACAGAGGTATAGACAGAAAGTAGGTGGAGTCAGAGAGATGCCATGTAGCTGCCCAAGGAGAGAGACATCAGAGACTTACCAGTAAGCCACAGTTTGGTGCCAATACACAGATTAATAGAAATGAGTTATTAAGATGTAAGAGTTAGCTAAAAATATGCCATAGCTATTGGCCAAACAGTGTTGTAATTACTATAGTTTCTGTATTTTTATTCTGGTCTGGGAAGCCAGGAAATGAACCAGCAGTCTCTGACTATACACAGGGCCAAATAACTATAAATGCACTCTGAGGCAGTGTGTCACTTCTTGGATCAACTTAACCACAAACCATGAGAACCAACAGAGGGGGCAGCTTCTTGAGAGTTTAGGCTAGGCTACAGGAAGTGGGGTCCTGCAGAGATGAATAACTACTTCAAGTACATGACTTAGCCACTGTAATATAAATGGAGCATGAAGAATAAAGCTCCAGGTAATGTCACCAAACATGTTGGGTCCCTAGTGAAGACCACTCTACAGCAGCTGAAGGTTCACTCGTTAAACCTTTCTATTAGAGGGTTGTTTTATCCATTGTTTCAAAAATAACACTAAGACCACATGGTGTAGGGTACATGAAATATATTTCCATCAATATAAACTCATCTTGCCAAACTGAATCCACCAACCACCCATTCACATAGAGGAAAATTAAAGACCAAAAAGAAAATAAATAGCCCAAGATTGGCTAGCTAGATAAACGAGTATATAATGATGTATATACTCCAATTAGTTTAATAGCAATTTAAAAAGTAGTAGAGGAAAACAGCAAGACACATTAAAGCATGGGTGGAGAGACTGTCACTTCTTCACACACAAACATCTCCTAACACATTCCACGGGACTTTGCTAGAGACTGATTATTTGTATAAATAAGGAAAAGAGGGAATATGTCTCCAGTGCCTGTTATGTACTCCAGGATGAAGTGTTGGTTCCCATGGCAAGACTGCGGAATGCAGGTCACTCCCTATTCTATAGATCAGAAAGCTTGAGTATTATGTTTTCTATAAGAAAGCACTGGGCTTGTCTAATGTCACATACCCTGTGTCTTTACTGTGCTTCACTTATTTTCCAGTTATTTCCTCTGTGAAATCAGAGGTGACTATGCATGTGGCCTCTACCCTTGAGGACCTCACAGAGTTTGAAGGGAGGCCCACATGGTCACATAGCCTGCTTTGGAAAAAACATCAGGCCAATAACACTGAAGAGACTAGAGGACAGCTAAGAAGCCTTCCAGAGCTTGCTCAACAGGAAGCTAGCTGCACATTCCGCTCAGGAGAACTTCAATTGCTTCCCTCTCCAATCTGTAGTGAACCAAATTGCAGGTGCCAATTTTCTGCTCACAACCTTCGGGTAAGGTTCTACCTTTGAAACCGAAGTCAGATAACAAGGTCCCTGAAGGGGTGTTTTAGATGCGATCTGTCACAAAAGGAGGCCAGGCAGTCAGATCCATCTCGGTTGATACTGTGTGAGCCTACAGCCTGTGCACTCCCCATCCATGGCCTGTGTGCATCTAATCCCCAGGGGAATCAAGCACTGCTGATCTTGAATTCTCTCTTCCAATGTAAATGTCAAAACTCTCAAACCTACACAAAGAACTAGGGCATCTGAGGAATTCTGAGAGCAGGAGAAATAGTCTTCCCCAAGGAAGGAAATTAGTTATCCAACAGCAGATGGTCAACCCTGGAAGCGTACATATGAGGAACATTATACAGACTGAACAGGCTGTAATTATGTAGTTGGAAACATTTAGGTCAGGCGTTCAAAAGAGAGCAAGGATTTGGAGGAAGCAGGGTTTGGAGGAAGGTGGGAACAAGGTGACTATATTATATTCTCAAAAATAAAGAAATCATTTTTAAAGATGTGATCAAGGCCCAGAGATAAAATTGTGGGGGCCCAGGAAAGTTCTTAGGGCCTGGGTGAGTTCTTCCCCTTCCAATCTCTGGGCTCATTTGCTGTGACCAAAGTGCTACTTTTTCAGGAATTTGGAGACATAAAGCAAAGGAGACAGTAAAACAGGAGCCTTGCAGCGAGCTAATGTTTTATATGGCAGTCCCTGCATCTCAGCTATGCGCTTACCTTTCTGTCTCAGCAGCATCCTGCACTGTCTCCCGCCATGCTTCCCTGCTTATACCACAGACAGGCTTTCAGAATGAACTAGAAACACAACAGCCGCCAGAAGATCACTGTGGGCCCGTAATGGTCACTGTGTGGAAATGCTACAAATAGCTAAAGTATTATTAAAAACAAACTGCAGGGAGAAAATACAGAATAGTTTGTGTTAATATGGGCTGTGGGGGAATCATTTCCAAAGACGTCGCTTTGGGGCTGGATCCTTAAGTCCTAACTTCATCTTCAGTCTTTGGAAATAAGAAGAACCAGAAGATATTGCACAGAAACTCTGTATGCCTACGAGAAAGCAAGATTCGGAATAGGAAAGAGATATAAAATATACACCCACACACCGACATGCACATATACACACTGACACACACACATCCACACTGACACACACATACACATATACACCAACATGCATACATACACAGCAACTTGCACACATCCACACACACACACCAACACACACATCCACACTGACACACATATCCACACATACACCAACACGCACACATACACAGCAACATGCACACATCCACACACACACCGACACACACATACACACTGACATACCCACACCTACACACTGACACACACACATACACACCGACACACATACACACCGACACACCCACACACCGACACGCACACATACACACTGACACACACATACACACACTGACACACACACATACACACTGACACACACATACACCGACACACACATACACACTGACACACACACATCCACACACCGACACGCACACATACACACTGACACGCACACACACCGACACGCACACATACACACTAACACACACACATACACACTGACACACACATACACACACAGAGACACAGGCACACACATATACGAGGGGAGATGGAACGGAGACAGGGAGGGAAGTAGGGAGGGTGACATACAAAGACACAGAGATGGGAAAGAGAGACAGATCTGCTACTCACAACTTGATTGCAACATAACAACAGTGGGTGAGGAGAAACATATGTTACCTTTAAATGGTACCTGGCTCCACTGTGGAGCAGCCTGGACTGGCATATATCACTCATGTTTCACAGGTTTAAACATCTGTGGTTATGATATTTGCCCTGGCTTCAAGAAGGACAATAAACTTCTAATCATTCTGGGTCTAACCCTCTTCTGCTACAGCAATTTGTATAATTCAGGTTCATCATAAGTAAATGTTCATAAAAGTTTAAATAAAAAAATCATGCCAAAAAATTAATTAACAATTTAATTTAGTAATGTTAATTAAATTTTATCTTGTAGACTAATAAAACTGGTATCTCCATTATATTACTTTTTAAGTTTGCAAAATGATGGAACCTAATTAATTGATTCAGAACATTCCACTTTTAATAATGTATTATTTTTCTTTCTTAATTGTCATTGCCAGAATAATCATTTACAATAAGAAACCATTTATAATTGCTATTTCATTCGAATTAATATTTCAGTAAAGACTTATGTCCGTAGAAATTGTACCCATTCAATCCAAGATCCTTGTGTCCAGTCCTGGGTGTTCTGTAGTCACCAGTACATGCAATCTCTTCATTACTCTTGCACCTACTGGGGAAGTATAAGGCTTTAGCTTGCATGCTCACTGAGGGAGTGCAAGGCTTAAGATGTGTTCTAGACACAGCCCCAACCAAGTCTGAGCTTTGGCCCAACATTTTTTCGGCCTACAAAACCAGATATTATCTTGATCTCTTCATTAGAAAGAAGGATTACCACATCACCATTATATACAAACAGAAAAGTTCTGGAACTGATTACTGACATGCGTTCAGAGGTCACACTGAACAGCCTTCTTATCACAAAACTGAATATTTCCATTTTAACTTAACTATATGACAGTACCTAGCTGATTTGGGACATGGTCCATGTTCAGGACAGTGTCCATTCCCCTTCCAGGTATTCCTGAGTTCTCAGTCTTTATAAGAACACCCGCATTCTGTAAAGTTGGAAAAGATCCATGTCTTTCAGTAGAGTGGTAAAACCAGAAAAAGAGAGCTGTGATCTGGGAAAGGTACCTGAGTTTTGCTGGTCAGTCACCAATGGCAACTGAGGCTGGAGATATATTTCAGCAGCTAAGAGCACAGGACACTCTTCCCCAGCACCCACATGGTACCCACAATAGGTTACCACCCCAGCTGCTGGACATCTGATGCCCTATCCTGACCACCAAGGCACTGCATATATATGGTATTCTTTCTTTCTCTCTTTCTCTCTCTGTCTCTGTCTCTCTCTCACACACACACACTAAAAATGTTAAAAGTCATGAATGATGTATGTTCACACATGTACAAACCTACACATACCCATATCAAAAAATTTCTTTATGAGAATTCAGCTCCACATAACTCCTAGATAAAGTTTCATACTCTAACTAGAGGGAACAGCTTGCATTTAACTTGCCTTCTGATTACTCAAATATTATTTCACAGGCATTATTTTTTCCTATGGTGTTGACTAGAATTCACTGAGTAAAATTGTGCTAGAGGGTTGGGAATTACAAATCAGAACCTAATTGAACAGCAGGGATAGGCTGATTGTCATCGGCAAATACTGCCTCTGTAAACCTTCAGTGAGGCTACCTGGGGTCCCAAACTTTAACTAATGGTGGTCTGACTGTTCAGGGATAAATTAGTGTTCAATCAGCTTGAATGCTTCTTTTGATTAGACAAACAGGTGCCATTAAATTAAGTTTCTGATTCTAAAGTGATCCAGAACTATTTTCTATGTATGACCCATCACTCAAGCCCTGAAGCAGTAGCTCCATAGCAGACAATATTTTCTACTGGGAGATTTGAGGTGGCACCATGGGAATGGACTCTGCTGCCTTCTAGCCATTCCGATAACTATTTCTAGTAATATAGGCTTTATTTTCAGAAAGTTTGGGATATATTCCCAGATCTGTCCTTACTGCCTTTGCATTTTTAGTTCTGGTCTTCCTCAGCTTCGAGCAACCTTGGGCTAGGAAGACAGTTAACTGATAAACTGATTACCTTGCAAGCATGAAGACCCAAATTCAAAGCCCCTACCTCATACACAAACTGAACACATTTTATGTGTTTGTAATCCCAGAACTAAGAGATAGGGATAGGCAGATCCCTGGAATCATTGGCTATGGAGCCCAGATGAATCAGTAAGTTACAGGTTAGTGAGAGATTATTTCAAAACTACAAGGCAGAAACCTAAGGAAGAATACCTGAGGTTGCCCTGTGCCTCCACACACAGACACACACATGTGCAACCACATTTATACTTGCATATGAATGCATTGGCATAAATTCCCATAGAACCACATGAAGAAATAACAAGCAATTAAACGATAATAAACTTTGCTCCATAAATATCTGTGACTATTAAATGAAATACACACTGGGTATGTGTAACAGAGTAATACAAATTTTATTTTCTCCCTGAATTTTTAGGGGGATAAGGCTGAATAAGATAGCTTCTATCTTTTTGAAGTAGAAGCTGTTTTCATGAGGAAAATAGATATATGCTATATTAAAATATCAAACAGGCTTATCATATCATTGCCCATCAAATGCATTGAATATGAAACTAAAGCTACAACATCACCCTCTTTAATAATGAAATACAGAGGAGAATCTTATGTTACAAGTTCTTGGTGGCACGGGTGGTGCAGGTATCTAGAGTCTTAAAGGACTCCAAAAAGCCCCACATTGGGCGCCAAGTGATGGGCATAGTCGCTGGTAATTAACTAGAATTATGGTTAGAATTCTGGCTAGAATTAACCAGACCAGCTCAAAAACAACAAATATAATTTAATAATTGGAAACAGGGAAAACTCACATGATGGGGTAAAAGTTCTGATGTCCAAAACACCATGCTAAGAGAGTGAGTGTACCTGGATTCCAAAGTTTTTCTTCCCTGGCCCCAGGTGGCCACACCCTAGCCAAATGTGATTGGCTGAGCTTCCCCATCACATGGGTACAGTACAGTGGCTTCTGAGCAATTGCTGCCTCGCATTCTATGGCCATCTTATTCACAAACAAAGAGTACTTATATGGATTTTGAGGTGGTAGAGAGAAAAAGAAAGACAAGGTTTGCATTAACCAGGACACATACTGTTCTTGAGAATGGCAGTGTGTTTAATGTGATCCATATTCTTTCTAGCTCAACGTTCTGGAACTGTTTCATACAAGTAGTCAACAATCTACTTAGGATAGAAGACGGCACAGGATGGTTTTGGGACCCAAGGGCAATAGCCACAAGGTAACATCAAACAGGCCACAAAGTGAAGATGGATCAGATTCTGGTGCTGGCTTACCTGGACAGGTTCCTTCCAAAAGAAATTTACCTCTTTTACAGCTTTGTATTTCATTCAATATGATATTTTAGACTTACATTCTCTAATACAGGGGTGCTTTTCCAGGGCTTTAATAGGAGCTTCTGGCTGAACTTCAATGTCTCTAGGGTGTACACTTCATGCTGGTGTAGATATACACAGGCAAATGCTGGTGTAGAAACACACATACTTGTGTAGACTCACACATACACATGCTGGTATAGACACGCACATACACATGCTGGTGTACACACACATACACATCCTGGTGTAGATCCACTGTCAGACTTGCTTAGATCCATCATGACACTTGCAGCCCTGTGCTAACTCACTCTCCATAACATGCCCTTAACAGACACAACCACAGTCTTTCTTTATAGAACCTCATCACAAATGTCATAATCTGAAAGTCTTTCATGGACAATCAATCTTAGGGTAGCTTCATCTTTGCTCTGCCCTGCTTTGTTTCCTCCATAACATCCATCAGCATGCAACTCCATCCACACTGCCTGGAATGGAAGCCCTGTGGGGCCTGGGATTGTATCTACCTTTATGATTCCTATGTCTCCTAGAGAAAAGCTGTGTCTAACCTCAAGGAGATAAGTGAAGTCGTATCTCACTCTAGAACAGAAATACAGAAAAGAAAGTTGTAGGAAGCCAGAATGACTGATTAGCACAAACAAGAGACTGTTACAGTGAACACTGTCTGTGGTATCCTCTTGATAATAACAGAGATGATATTTCTATACTCAGTCTGTCAAGACCACTTTTAAGGATGTCACAAGTTAGCACACTTTATTTTCTCAACAACCAGATCCTATAAATATTATTATTGATTTTCATATCTACAGATGAAGATCTAGAAGCATAAATGACTTATAAAATTTGCCAAAGACTACAGAGCTGGAAGAATGAAGCATGATGATACATTTTTACTCTCTAATAAATACTATTACAAATCAAATCATGGAAATAGCAAAAACACATTGAATTTATCCTTAAAAGCAAAAGAAAAATAGCCTGGTGGTATCAGCTCAAAGATTAGATACAGGCAAGTGTTTCTGAAGACAGCAGGTCACTTAATAAAAAGGAAGCAGAGGGTAAGGTCGTCCAAGGACAGTAAACAGAGAGGGTGGGTAGGAAAAGAATAAGAACCCCCTCCCCCAGAGGCCTTAAGAGCTCAGTGTAATCCGATAGAGGTGGATCACCGCCACAGGTATACATTCTCCTGCTCCAAAAATTCATACCACAAATGACCTACATTCTGACATATTAGATTATGATATTGGGGAGATCTGGGCACAAGCAGTTTGCAACATGTCCCTTCTAATTGTGCTCAGACATAGCCCACAGAAAGGCCTATATTTTAACACAGTCAGAGAATGTATTCATAGGGAAAGATCAGGAACAGGAAAAGGGACTTAACAGAGCCTTCCTTCATCTTTCCACACAATTCAAGTAAAGGGCAGAAATGGGAATTTGTTCTGTGTTAAAAAAAAAAAAACGCTTTCACCTTGCACAAAACTCAAGTCCAAATGGATCAAAGACCTCAATATCAGTCCGAACACACTGAACCTGATAGAAGAGAAAGTGGGAAGTACCCTACAACAGATGGGCACAGGAGATCGCTTCTTAAGTATAACCCCAGCAGCACAGACACTAAG
>NW_026068084.1:1635206-1637092 GCF_014885135.2 Alexandromys fortis
GCATGGGATAAAACCGGACTCTCTGATCATGGCGAACAATGAGGACTGATGAGAAGCCAAAGTCAATGGCAAGGGGTTTTGATCCTACTTCATGTTCTGGCTTGGTGGGAGCCTAGCCAGTTTAGATGTTCACCTTCCTAGACATGGACGGAGGGGGGAGGACCTTGGACTTTCCACAGGGCAGGGAACCCTGACTGCTCTTTGGATTGGAGAGGGAGAGGGAGAGGAGTGGGGGGAGGGGGAGAAGAGTGAGGGGAGGGGGAGAAGGGTGGGAGGAGGGGGAGGGAAATGGGAGGCTGGGAGGAGGCGGAAACTTTTTTTTTCCTATTCTCAATTAAAAAAAAAAAAAAAACGCTTTCCCAATCCCACAGAGCAGATCTAAATTGCGCTTGGATTCTGCACTCCACTGCAGCATGATTGTTTATGGTGTTTACAGAATACAGCCGCTGTTCTCTGCACATTATAAATACCGTTTCTAGAAGGCATCCATTATGGCTTATGATCTATGATTGCAAACAAGACATAGCGAGTCCTGCATTTACCAACACTACAAAATCACATAGGGTCCTCCTGGGCTATGTAAGGAGGGCTGATAGAACTTGTCATTCAAGCAAAGTACCACTATGATAACTGGCTTTTCAATGAGAATGTCAGTTTACAGTGATCACTGGCTACATGCACTTGCCACCTCTCCTAATACAGCAAAGACAAAGTGTAACAAAATAAATTCGTCAGTCATTTGGGAGTACTCAGGAGTGGGGGATTAATTTTAATAAACACAAGAGCAAAGACTTCTAGTAATTCTTTCTTGCTCACATTTACATATCCTTTACTTTTAATGAAATGTTAAGCAACCAACAACATAAAATATGATAATATAAATCCAAACTATATATTATCTAGTTACGTAGATTAACCGCTATCAATACAGCTAAGACTTCAGTATAAGTCTACCCAATTACATTTTTCTAAAATGAACCTGTTTTATTGTCCCATGTATTTTTAATCTACTAGTAAGATAACTTTAGTTAAATAAACTATGATTTATCTCTATGATGGTCTGTACCATTTGTTTGGTTTTTTTTAATTTATTTTTATTTTAAGTGCACTGTTGTTTTTTCCTGCATATATGTCTGTGTGAGGATGGCAGATTCCCCGGAATTAGAGTTCTAGATAATTGTGAGCTGTCATGTAGGTGCTGGGAACTGAACCTAGGTGTTCTGGAAGAGCAGCCAGTGCTCTTAAACCTCTGACTCGTCACTCCAGGCCCTGTACTATTTGTTTAATCAGATATGTTGAGGCTTAATTCATTTCAAGAGAAGATGCTGCTGTTTAGTGAAAAGCCAAAATGCAAAATTGTGCTTATGATGGTGAATGCACACACACACACACACACACTCCATGCCTACAATCCCACCTATATTTTTCCCAAAGGCCTCGTGAGACAAAGCAACATGCTTGAAATTTTCTTGGCCTGTGCCCATGCTTAGACCTGGCTGGTCATTTGGCATCACAAAGAAAGACCCGTTTATTAGAGTGCACAGCGGAAAATGAGAGAGCCCATGAGCACAGCCTAATCGTCTCCAGCTCTGGTCTGCTTCCTCACGTGCTCCTTACATGACACGCTTCAAAAGTGGGCTAAGGTATTGCTATCTGTGTTATAATTTCTCTTCTTAGTCAGTATACAAACCATCAGGTTGTGGCATTTTCACAAGGAGTTAGTTGTGGCTGCTCACCCCTCCTCCCTATCTCCCTGCACCCATTTGCTTTGCGTCTCTAAAATGGCACCCCAGGGCTCATGTTGCACACAAAATTTTCTTTCTTTCTTTCTTTTTTTTTTTTTTTTTTGCTTTCCCTGTCCTTAGGTGACATGATAAACTTTATTT
>NW_026068084.1:1637162-1656674 GCF_014885135.2 Alexandromys fortis
CCTCCCCCAATCAAGTCCCCCAAATCCCAAGGTCCAAATCAGGAGCAGAAGGAGAGGGAACATGAGCAAGGAACTCAGGACCGCGAGGGGTGCACCCACATACTGAGACATTGGGGATGATCTATCGGGAACTCACCAAGGCCAGCTGGACTGGGTCTGAAAAAGCATGGGATAAAAATGGACTCGCTGAACATAGCGGACAATGAGGACTGCTGAGAAATCAAGATCAATGACACTGGGTTTTGATCCTACTGCACGTACTGGCTTTGTGGGAGCCTGGGCAGTTTGGATGTTCACCTTACTAGACCTGGAAGGAGGTGGGAGGTCCTTGGACTTCCCACAAGGCAGGGAACCCGGACTGCACACACAATTTTCTAACCCACTATTTTACCCAGTATTGTTTTGACAGTTACCAACCTTAAAATGAATAAGCCTAATTTGTGCAGTTATGGTGTTATTTGCTGCTTTATCGCCTCTTTCATGGAAATTTAGCGCTCAGACGTTGCATTATTCATCAAAAGCTGTGACTAAGGCTGTCACATCACATGTGTTTTGTATATGTAGAGTTCCTCCAAGGTCTTACTAAAGTAGAAGGGTTGGGTTTAAGAACATGTGGGAGGGGTCTTAGCAAATCAACCAGCAAACTCCCTAAGATACATCTGAATTAATACTCCCTCTGAAACCTTAGAGGCATCAATTTCAGTTATTCTATACCTTGTCAACATTTATATTTTCAACAGTTCTAAGTTCTGTCACCACATTACATGTGGAAAAGAAACTCCTTGACATTTTTACTTAAATCTCCTATGGGGGCTGAAAAGGTAGCACCACGGTTAAGAACACTTGCTATTCTTGCAAGGGACTGGAGATCAGTTCTCAGCACCCAGGTTGTGTGGCCCATGAGCATCTATACTTCCAGTTCCAGGAGACCCAGCATCTTCTCTGGCCTCTACAAGCACATGGGAATTCACACACAAATAAAAACAAACAAACAAACAATAATTAACTTATCTGATTACTAATGAGGCGACATTATACCATCATTGCATTGCCATACATTTTCTCGTTTCTGTAAACTATGTTAGCATCTTTTTTTTGTTTTTGTTTTTGTTTTTAATATAGGCTTTTCATATTTTAGTCACTGGGAATTTTTAAAACGTTATTTACAGATTCTATATGTTTTTGAGTCCTGCAGGTCTGTTCACTTTTGAGGGATGCTGGAGAGTGAATTTTATTAATGAGCCTTGATAATTTGTGCAATCACAGAATAATTCTCAATATTTTCCTATGCTGTATTAGCTCTCTAAAGAACTCATGGGTTCACTAATCAAATGTGATAACAGCCACAGGCTTTTGACAGTGATCTTCTCTCTCAGCGGCTATGATTTGCTTTTCTATGACAAGAAATTAATTTGTTTTGTGTTTTCCATGTGTGATATCTTTGAATAGTTTCCTGTTGTTTTATTAAAGAAATGTACAATTATATTATCTACGATTCAGTTATTCTTTTTTAATTTCTAGTATAAAAGAGACATGTCTGTAATTTTTTTCCAAAAGCAGTTCTGAGGGGTTGCACGACTGAGAACACTTGCTGTTCTTGCAGCGCACCCAGGATTGGCTCTCAGTTCACATGCAAGTTCAAACCTTGTCTGCAATTCTAGGGGATGCAACACCCTCTTCTGGACTCCTTGGACATGAGGCACACATGTAGCACACAGATATACATGTAGGAATTACATATACACATAAAATAAAAATAAATTTTTAAAAGAATACTTTTCAGAAATGTTATCAACATTCAGTCAATGAGTATTGATATGTAACTGATACTGAACTTCTTACAACACTTTTTATAAGTGCAGTTAAGTGGAACTGAGGGGCAGTTTATCTATTTCTAAAAATATTTTAGAAAGATCAGCATGTTATTTTCATAAGGTATTCAAACTGTTCTTCCTTGTATTTATGAATTCTGAGATTGGAGTATGCATGTGCATGGGGATAAAACCTGAACATCATCTTGAATTTTTAGATTAGCATGCTCCAGAGCATAATGTAATATAAGTACAAACACAATCTGAAAATGCATTGCCTAGTAGGAGGGAAAATGGTGAGGGAGTAGAAGCAGAAATAAGAGGAATATCCTCTATTTATTTTTATCGTTCTTGTCTTTAATTCTGTTCTGTCTGATCTACTAGTTTCTCTGTCTTGCCCTTGGTAAGGCTTGCAGTTTTTCTACTTTCACTAAATTATATCTTCATGTGCTTCATTTAGAAGTGAATTTCTTATAGGCAACATATCACTGTATCTTGCTTTTGTAGTCATCCACTCAGCATTCTGGTTTGCATGTGCAATGTCCTCCATAGGCTCGTGGGTTTGAGAAGTTGGTCTGGTACTCCTTGGGAGGATGTAAAACCCTTAGACTGTAACTAGGTGGCAGATATAGGGCTTTAGGGGAATGCCAATATGGCTCTAACCTAGCCTAATTCTGGCCATAGCTGCTTGCCTCCTGATCTTCTGATATATAAGCAAGTCATCTCATGGATGCATTACCACAGAGAATGCTCATTGCCAGGCCTTCTCCACAACAGTGGACTATATATCTCTTTAAACTATGTGCCAGGATAAGTCTCCTCTCTTCTCTGCCCACCCATGTTACTTCTTGTCAAGTCATTTGCTCATGTAAATGAGAAAAGTAGCTAACACAGTAAACCAGTCTATATTTTTTTATTTGGGGATGTTTGGTCCGTTTATATTTAAAGTTATGAGAGATATGTAATGAATGGTTCTTGTTATTTTGCTCAGTTCTGTATTTGTTTTGAATATTGCTTATTCTAGTCTTCCTGTCTTATTGTTCATCTTTGTGATTGTTGACTTACTATGTGGACCAGGCTTAATTATTTTCTATTTATCTCTTGTGTACCTTTTACTAGTAATATTTACAACTTATTATGTATTAATATCATAATTGCATTTATTCCATTTTGAATGCTAGACTATCTTAAGAACCTTCTATAAAGCTGTTCTGATGGTAATGAGACCTCTTAGGTTTTGTATATCTTGTAAAATCTATTTCTCTTTCATCCCTGAAGGATAGTTTTGCTGGGTATAATATCTTCTGAAGACAATTACCTTCTTTCTGATTTTGGAATGTGCCATTCTATTTCCTCCTGGCCTGTAATGTTCATGCTAAGAAATCTGTTGCCAATCAACTTGGGATATTGTTTTGTGACTTGACATTTCTGCAAATTTAAGAATTTTTTTCTCTGTTTGCTCATTTGATAGTTTGTCTATAACAAGCTAGGTGAGATTCCTCCAGCCATAACTATTTGGGGGCACTATGAGCCTCCTGCACAACCCTGTGTTTCCCAATACTAAAGAAGCTTCTAAAGTTGTATGTTGTTAAAGTTTGTCCACTCATTTTGATTTCATGGACTGAGTTTCCAGTGTTGAGTTCGAATTCTGACTCTGCTTCTACTCAAATGCATTCTTAAGCATCTTGTGATTCCTACTATATTGTGAGTTTTAACTTTTATTCAGAGAGTTTTGATAAACAGTTATATGTGTAGGCTGAAGGATAAAAATATAAAGAGATCCAGTGTAGAGCTTAGAAATAATGTGTGTTGAGTATATGATGAGCTGTGTCTATCCTCTGCATATTTATCTCTTCTTTTATGAGACTGATGCACTGTCTACTGTTCTAAGGAGGCAAGTTATCTATCTCTCTTTTTAGCCAGAGAGAATGACAAATGCACAGTGAAAGAACTGCTAGGGCCTTCTAGGATGTAAAGAGGAGAATATCTGTGGTGTCTCTGACTGTGGCACTAAGACTTGGCATTTATTCATCAAGTATATACTGACCCTGCTATCTCCCCAGGGCAGGGAAGTACATGTCACTGCCTGTGACACGTTGAGAGTGGAAGTGACATCCACTTCTAGGGCTTTGGGACTCAAAGAATTGAAAACTGGTACATCTTTTGAGGTAATAACTATTACTTCACAGGCTTCGCAGTCTTTTGTCAATTGTCTAACATGATTCTTCCCATTTTACAGATGAGGAAAGGCAAGTCCCATTCTCAGAGTAACATCACATCAAAGCTAATTAAAGTCATTTATTCCAGATCCTTCTCTGATAATCTTACAAGGCAGCTTCTACCGTGTAAGAGTGGCGGTCCTTACATTTTCACTTTACAATATTATTTCTTAAATGTCTTTAGGACAGAAAGTTATGGACACATCACAATGGCCAGGGTTGAGTGCCATAGACTTGATGGATGGTGTGCTAAGGGAGTGTTGGGTATGTCTGGAGCGATGCTTGCCGGGTATCAGCTCGCAGATGGCTCTGAACCTCTTCATCACTGTTACCAGGTTTTCTGAGAGTTTTGAGAATGGCAGAATAAACTCATAGATTCAGCAAAAGGTGTTCAAATGGGAAATTCTTTAAGGGCTAGTAACCCAGCCTACTTTCTGGCACTGACCTTCCTTCACAAATTATCATTATTTTATAAGGTACGCGTAACTTATGGAAACGCATTTTTAACAAACTCACAACGTGACTTTTTCATTGGTGTTCGGCCTGTCTCCTCACATCAGGATGCTCGTGTTATGAGATTCTGGCATACTCTACCGAGCAGAAGTTTGTTGGACACTGGTTGTGCATCAGGGGAAACCCTTGGCATTCTAATGCCCATCCACCCATCAATCCTTTGCTGAGGGGGCACTCTGAGCCAGGAATCAGAAGAAAAGATTCATGGGAAAAAATATGTTTCCCACGACTGAGATTCCATGGACCGGCGGAGAGAAACTGGGCAATTATTATAATAACACAAATGTTACATGCGATTACAGTAGGTGTTCAAGCGAAATTCCACAGGTGAGTCCTAAAAGGGGGCCATAGTTTTTGTCAGACAACTGGAGACAAATAAAGAGGTGTGAAAAAATGTGGAACAGACAGGGAACACAGAAATACTTTGTACAGGTGCAGTGCATGGCTCACGGAAGAGTAGGATGAGGGAAGGATAAGGACATAGACTCAGTGGGACCATTTTACACATCAACTTACATTTACGCATGTTTGCACACCACGGTGTGAATAGCAAGAATTTACAAAAGGTTCTGACAGGTGCATCTTCTAAACTGCTTCTCTGGTAACAGGTACATGATGTCACCACCGCTGGTAAATCCATAGATTATTGTCTTGATGGTGACTATATCGTATCTCATAGGGCAGAATTTCCCCCAGGCTGCATGATAGCTTCAAGGACACTATGCTGCGAACCTTCTGGGGCCTTAAAAGGCAGTGAGAGAAAAGAAACGTGGATGTGGATTGATGACTGCCCATGAGAGCCTCGGTTTTAGCTGAGGCGTATACCAGGCTTGGTCTCACAAAAATATTCTAGGTAAAAAAGAAACAGACCTCTCCTTTCTAGGTGGTCAGCTGAACCCAGCACTTATCCTCATTAAAAGTCTGAGTAAAGGAAGAGAGGAAGGAAGCTGACTGGAGTATTTATTGCCTAAGATGTGAGACCACAGACTTCTTGCACAGCTCCTCCCTGGAATATCCCTAGCTCAGACGCAAGTGGCATTGAGTGACAGCTAAGGGGCACAGAAAAGCAGGGGAAAGGGAGTCAGATGAGAGCAGAAGGGAGAGGCAGCGAGGCAGTTCTATCGTCTCTACGTTGAGCTAGAGAATGGATAAATTTAAGACAGAGAAAAACTCATTGAAAATAAAGTGAGAACAGATAGATGATTTCTAAGGGTCAGAGGAAAAGAAAGAAAATGACCAAGTCCATATGGTTAGAAGACCTACAGAAACCTGAATATTGAGCTTGTCAAATCTCATTATAGGTACATCATGGTAAGCAAGAAGTTGATTAAGATAAAAATTACAATGGCCACCCTATGAGTTTATTTAATTGTGTACAAAACCTATAATCAAATGGTAGGAGAAACTATATAGGTGGAGGACGTAATCATACTTGTGATCAAAAATACTAACTTCCAGCCCGTTCTGGTTTAGTAACCTCCTCCTAAGGACACAAGATAATAATGCTTGCTTGGTTTACAGCAGGTGATGGATAGAAATTCACTTGTGACCCCAAAGCCTTTGAAAAAATTTGAGGTATTATTATGATGGTCATCACAAGTTTGAAATATCCCAGGAAAACCACCTAGCTGCCAACTAATCATGTCAAAATATTTGTTGGGTACCTGTGAGACTATTCTGAAGGGCAAATGAGGTCCTGGCTCTCACAGAGGTCTTAGTGATCCAGCATTCTTCCGACTGGAGGAAGAAAACAGCCTTGAGTTATTCACAAATTCAAGGCAGCTTTGGCAAGAATAAAAACATATGTACTATTGAGAATTCAGCTCAGTAGTTCCAGGAGCCAAAAGTAGACAGGGATGCCAAATGTATACCCCAGTGACATTCTAGTAATCAATGCATCAAGGTTAAATTAAGGAGAATCTGGGATGTTTAAAAAAAGAAAAAGAAAAATGCACAACAGAACCAAGAATTACTGACTAGACATAAAATCTAAAGTTGAGCTGGATGAGTTAAGTGTATGGAGACTCAGAAAAACTGGTGGGTGGTCTGGTTTGACATTATTTATAGGGCTTGCTCATTGAGAATACCTTTCAAATGATTGGATATATACATTATTCAGAATGAAAAGCAATGTTTCCTGGAACCTGAGAGCTCCCCAAAAAGGGTAAGAGTGGGGCAAGGGAAGAATAAAGTCTGTTAGAACATATCACAGTTTGCATAGACACCCCATCCTGTGACCTCTGATGTATGTAGAACTCTCCTGCACATATTAATGGTGGTATCAATGGATCATTCCACCTTATCTATAACATTCATGATCAATATGAATTAACATGACACAGGTGTCAAATCTCCAATGTTCATCAGACAGTGAAGTAGAAAGCTAAGGGTGGGAAGGTCTGGACCTCAAAATTCTACCTGCATCCTTATATACACAAGACACAGATATGCACACATGTGGGCACACCCATACAACACATGTATGTGTACACATACATGCACTCCCATATAATACACGGATTCACATACATGCACACACATTCATGCAGTACTCATAAGCATTTGATTTATAAGCTCTTTGTGAGTTTAGTGGTGATACAGAACCATCAGCATATACATAACAACAGAGATTTTCCAAAGTATGACACCTTTTATCAAAGCCAAGAACCAGGAGTCCTGGTTAGCTTTGTCTGGTGCTGTTGGTGGAAGAGAGTATGTGTTTGGAGACTTTAGAGGAAAGCACACAATCTTGGCATAAAGGAACATACAGCAAGGAAACTATTTATAAACTCACCAGGTCTGTATTAAATAGTGGCTGTAATTGTTCCATTTAATCCATCACAAGCAAGCCTTAATTGCTATGAATGATGAGCTAAGAACACAGAGAAAATTCTAAGCTGCCGTATAACACCATATCACCTTCAGTAGTTAAGGCAGGTAAGACAAACACGTTTAAATCCTTGTAACCTACACAGCATGGCAACACTCGGACACAACACCCCATGTCTGTCTGACACTGGAGTAAGATTTTCCCATGCATCATCAGTGATGAAATATGCAGGCGATACTAAAGAAAGGATGTTGCAGTGGTCTCTAACGAGTAGAGGCAAGCTCTGGGATGGAACAAGCAGATTAACACAGTTTGTGAGAAAACCCATGCGGTGACATGCCTATAATGCTAGCACTTGAGGGGAGAGAGGAGGACCAGGATTCATGGCTAGCCTTAATTATAAGGTGAGTTCAAGGTTAGTTTGAGCTACGTGAAATCCTGTTGCAAGGGAAAAAAAAAACAACTAAACAATAACAAACCAAAAGCAAAAGACCTAGCTTATAAATGTTGTGATCTAAAATTCAAATAGCAAGCATAAAGTCACAGGAGAAACACCTGCACAGTAATTTGCTAGTGTAGATCCGTAGGTCTCCAAATACTTGCAGAAAGAGCCAAACAGTAGAGGAATATGCATCAAATTTCAAACTTAAATAAACCAAAACCAAGAATTACCATTCCAAAGTAAGATGTTTCTGATATCTTTATCAGTAAGAAAGGCCACAAATACATGCACATATATGTATAGACTTGGCATGGACAGCACCGATTTATTTAATGAACTTCAATGTTAGGTCATCACCACACAAAAATACCTATAGACAATAAGCTGTCAAAGATGATAAACAGTTGTCAGGTCAGTTACAGTCAATAGCTGCCCCATGAGACAAACAGAATGCTGAAATTTGTAGACACTGGACCACACACTGTGGGAGGCCAGAAAACAGATGTGCTAATTTTTCACTATATAAGACATGCAGTATGTGGGAAACACTCATGTTTGTCCTCTTACAGTGCAGGGGACAGTGTGTGGGACAGAATATAAAGGAGAGACTTATCTGAAAACTCACTGTGTACAGAGTATATACTGCACTTGCAAACATAATAGCTTAATTAAACCGTCCAACAATTCTAGTAGCACCATAGTCCTGTGTGATTGCTTATAAGAGATAAGTAGGACAATGCTATGTGTTAGACACAGAGCAGGGCTTCAGTAAACAAGAACAAAAAGAAGCAAGCAAGAACTGCCCACAATTACTGAGATTACATGATTACAAAATGGAATTGTTGGGAATTATTGGTCTAGTTGTTTATAAACATTTTAAGGAAACAAAAGATTGAAACACAATGAACTATTCACAAATCATACACTCCCAAATGCAAGGTATGGAAGTAGAGGGGCATAGTAAAAAGACTCAATGGATCCAGCACTAAGAGGAAGCTGAGAAACAACACGAGGTAGTTATTAAAATCACCACTATAGAGAAATTTGCTGCCAGGGCACGAGTAACAATAATCAGAGCAGACAAGATCTCAGGTTTTATACAGTGTGGAAGGTGGTGTGTTCTTCCCAAGTTGTGGTAGATGATCCAGATACAATGAAAAAAAAAGAAAATACTTTAATATCATCCATCATCCTGAATGTGTAGCACATCTGCCTTTCAGACGATAGAAGCAATAAACTTTCATCACCTCATATCTGAAATAGGAGATTCCAAAACATGCATGAGTCACCTCTTCTTCCAACTCCAGACTAATGACCTGCATCTTCTGAGGAATGCAGCCCTGGTTATGATAATCAGGTAGCGTCTGGAAAATGTCAATAAGCCAGGCCAAAACCCAGCTTTTAAACTAAACAGGCAGCCTCACATTTTGATTATGAAATACTCTTAGATAGTGTGGGTTATCACTGGAGTAAGGATAACATTAGTCTTTCTACGGAACACTTGCACTCAAGGACCCTTGATATCATAGGGAAAAAGTTGTTCAATCCAGAAAGGGTCCATCAAAGAACCTGCTTTTTTTTTTTTTTTTTTGTCTTCAAGAACAACATGAGAACCAGAATGGTTAGTTCTGCTGTCAACCCATAACTGGGATGTTTCTCACTTTTATAATCAATGCATAGGCTTCCCCCTGATATTTTAACAAATCACGGTGATGATTCTGAACACCGAGGTATGATGACTGGACATCACAATAACTGGAACTGCCTTTCTGGAAAAGCCAAAGGGAAATCTCTGGAGAAGGAGGAGTTTTTTCAAAGAGAATATAAAGTTTTTCAAAAACATAAAAAGCAAGACAGCATGCTATTGTACATACATACACAGCAGGCAGACTGAAGAACCCATAGCACACCTGACTAAACTGAGTCATTTACTTAAAAAAAAAATTAGAAACACAGACTAGGCTCATGTTCCCAGAAAGACAGCACTTTCCTTCCCCCTCTAACCTGGGAGATTCCAAGCACAAGGACACTCAGCTCAGCCCAGCCAGCCATCTGGTGATAAAGCTGACTTAGTGGGATGGGAGAGAGAAAAAGATATTGCACCCATGCCAAAGCAACTTAAAAGGTCTCTTTGTAGTTACCTTTAAAAGCCTACCCCACAGAGGAGCTACAACTCCTCTCTACCTCACTGTAACAGGGGTTGGAGATTAGTTCCGAACTAGTTTGTATTATGCTAAATAAACCTTGCTTATTACAGTCTGGGCTTCTCTGGTGGTCTCTCTGGGACTCGTGATCTGGGCACAACAATGATAGTCATTATTTTCTCATTTATATGCATTTGTAATAAGGGTATATGATGTATATATGATATAGATCATATGTGTGTTGTGTGTTTGTGTGCATATACACTAATTTTATTTTTCTTGTTACCTTACATTGTACCTCAAAATACAATATTCCACTTTCTGTTTGCCTTATTTTACTTGTATGTGCTCTCCATGCTAACTAACTAGCTACTTAAACAATTAAACAGTTCAATGCATAGTTTATATAAAAATTCCTGACTAGAATTTAAAATCTTTCCTCAGAAATTATATTTACTTTTGGCTAACCACCAAACATATAAATATTCTTTTAGAAAAAAATCTTGGGCCAATAACCATATGTTTATAATATAATTATTGTGAGCATTGTAGTTTTTGTTTGCTAGAGATAGGGTCTTACTAAGTAGTCCAGGCTGACCTGGAACTTCCTGTGTAACTCAAGCTGGACTCAAAATCATGGTGACCCTCCCACCTCAGCCTCTCAAGTGCTAGGCTTGCTGGCATGAACCACCCTGCCCAGCTAATAACAATTTCATATACACTTATATGTTCAATAATTCAAAATTAAACACAACAACACCTCTGCCTCAGATAGGATTTTAAGGTCATTTTCTTGGGAGACCAAACTCACTGGGTTATCATGAGTCGCCCCGACAGCTCATTAAAGTGGCTTGTTAAATGTGTGCTTTACAGGCACATATCTGTTGATATGTGTTTCAAACAACATCGTTCTCTATCTTTTTGGTGACCAGAACACACTGGGCTCACCTTTCTAACGCCACACATTCTGAAGTGATTGATTTGGTCTCCTGGTAATTCAATCTCAGTTAAAATGGGAAGTTCTTAAATGGCAACAAAAAGCACTTTACTGCCAAGGCAGTTTAAATGAAAATGTACCCCATAGATTCATATATTTAACTATTTGGTCTTCAGTTGATGTGACTGTTTGGGAAGGATCAGGGGGTGTGGTCTTGTTAGATAGGTTTGTCATTAGGGAGAAAGTCATTGAGTTTTTGAAATTCTGGTGCAATTCCCAGTCTCTCTCTTCCACCCACCCCTCATCCCTCCCTCCCTCTTTTCCTCTCTCCCTCCTTCCCCCTCTCCTCTTCTCTTCTTTCAGATCACCATGTGACGTCTCAGTCATTCCTGCCGCCATGTCTTTTCTTTCCACCCATCCCACCCACCATCATAGACTCTCGCCCTCTAAAACCTTAACTCCAATTAAACGCTTCCTTGTATAAGGTGCCTTGATCATGGTGTTTTTTCCAGCAACAGAAAATTAAGACAGAGTTAGTACCAGGAATGGAAGAACATGGCTGTTGCCTGGGCTGTGACCATGGAACAGCCATGACACGGTACCTGTTACAGTCTCCCAACGTCATCAGTGTGAGGCACTGATGTATGCCACCTACTAGGAACAGGGAGGCCAAATTTGAATGATAGTAGAGCCACCCACTGTTTAGCAAACGTATTTCCATATATTCATGAGCTGAAGTTTTGGTTGTTTAAAGGTTATGTGACATCTTTGTTTGGTTTTCAATACAGTGATAAGCCTTTAAGAATACCAGGTTCCTCAGATAAGGACATGCTGTGCTATTCTGCAGCAATAAACTGCTACCAAGCAACATCTACCACAGAAGTAATATCACATTCCCAAGAACCATTCCTCAAGCTGGTAGCTCCAGACCCTTGAGGGCAACTTGGGTATAGCCTACGGAAAATGGTCTTTTCATGTCCTGTCCACTGCAGGGTTCTGACAGCTACTTTTGGATATGGATGATTTGGTGCTGGCTTCTTTTAGTTTAGGTACTCTGCTAGTTATTTCAAAGAGACAGCATGGAAGCATCTCCAAAAGGGTAAAATACTACAGGGGATGTGTGACCCTCTAGCTGATGGGCACTCAACGTTCTTGCCTGCCATGGAGGATGTCATAATGGTGATATCTGTTGAGAACAGGTGTTACCTGCACAGCTATGGCAGCACTCGGACTAAAAAGGCTTAAAACATGTTCTCAGAATGGTTTAAATCACGACGTCTATAGGAGGTCCTTCATGACCATTGGTCCCATCATGCATTGGGACAGCAAATGTTTTACAGCAGTAGAGCTGGAACTGGAACAGTCTCTCGCCAGAAAGGTCACTCCTTGGCACTGGCTACTCTGATTTCTGATAAAAAAAAATTAGCTCTTGCTCTTTCTTTTAATATTGTGAACTACTTAATTCACACTTGACAAGCCCCTGTTTTGTTTAAATTAAATAAAATGAATTTCTATTATTCTCCAAAATGAATGTGGAATAGTTAACAAAGCAGCCCAGAAAGACTCAGCTTCCTTGGGGTTTCTCAAGTTGGAAATGATAGTGATTAGATTCGAGCCTTCTCTGCCTTGTTCTCCTGAGGATCTATAGACAGGAGAGAGCTTGCCTCCAGAGAAGTTAACTAAGGTACACACACACTCTCTCACTACATGCATATGATATATCATATGTATATATACATAAATATGTCTGTGCAATATTCATATAGACCCTGATATATATGACACATGCATGTGTGTGAGGGCACAAACACACAAACACACATAACTTCTAGAAAGTCAAATAGAGTTTGGGGTATTAGAAGTATGTCCTTGATTAATAGGCAGTGTTCCCACTGTCTGTAGCAGATGTGTCCACCAGAAAGAGTAATCCCAAAGCTACCCAGATACCTGCCATCTAGGCCTTGCCCCTGACAAGGGCACATACACACAGAGACGAGTTTTCTCCTTGGCTCCCACTTGAGTGTGTTCTGCTGTTGGCCCTGGGAACCTGTGTCATCTCCTGGGCATTTAGGGAGCGCCCAGCGGGTCTCTGAAGAGGGCTGAGGTGCATTTCCACTGTGAAGCATCCCTTTCATTCCTCCTCTGGTTATGAGCATCAGTCATGCTTGACGATCAGTATTAAGTCAAATGACAACCTTCACCTGCCTGGATAAGAGATTCTGTTTGCTCCAACCTTCTCATCAGAGGACTGACCTCACAGAGGCTTTAGCGTGCTCACTGCTCGTCCCTGAGCTCACTTCAGCAGTCGTTAAGTTATATTTGACAAGAGATGATAAAGCACGTGTCCAGTACCTTCACGAAGCTTCCTTCGTGAGCTGACTCTTTGAAAGACAGCTTCACTGGGGATTTGTTGACGATGGGGTCTCTTTTACAGTATACTGTACTATAATGACTAGCCCGAACATATTATTAACCGATCATTTACTATGTGCTAAGCAGGCTAGAGGAGCCCCTTCTGCCACTTTGTACGTATTAGAAGCGGACTTTGGAGGGAGATGCTGTAAATCCCCATTTCATGGAGGAATAAACTGATTCTGAGAGTTGATTTGGCTAAGACCATATAAATACAACCTGGAGATGGGAATGAATCTGGGATCGAGAATTAAAGGAAACAGACTAAACATCTGTTTAAAAGATAGTCTCCTCATTCAGATCTACCCACCTCGTTTATTGATAAAAACACTACCGACAGACTAGGATTCATGTGAGGGAGTGACCGTCAGGATGCTACAATGACATGGCTTCTTCCATCCCCAGTATGACTAGCTAGTTTCATTCCCATAAAGCTGATTAGCTCATGCTGGGGCATAACCGCCTCCTTCCCAGTACCCACATAGGAGCCAGGGCTGAGTGTACTTTAAAACCAGGTTTGGCTCCAGTAGCCAAGTGAGGTGGGACGCTGTTTTAGGTCAAAGGAGGAAATTCTGCTCAGGAGTTTTTATCAGAAAAGCGTGACAATTGAGCACACCCGTTGCCAGCACTGTCCAGCTGAATGGACAGCCTAATAGCTCCACTTACAAGCGGATCTATCTGTTTGAGTGACAATCAGTCTATTCCAACCAGGCAGGGTAATTCTCCTTTCTCCCTCCCCTTACACAGGCAGATCCTGCTACCAACAGTTTTCAACCCACTAATTTACATTTGTATCTGAATGGGCTCAGGAGGCTGTAGGTGGGAAGACCAATGTGGACCTCCTCCTTCCTGGTAGAGCAGGTAAAAAACAAAACCCTGGGGTTGCCTCAGCTTAAGCGCTGCCGATTCCCAAGCCAGAAACAAAAACACCAGCAATTCTCTCATTTTACCTCAGAAAGAGGATTCTAGCAGTTATACCAGGGGACAGCTGTTAAACATATGCTCTATTCCAAATATTCCTGTAATCACCTAATTAAACTTGAGAGACCTCAAAAAAGAAAAAGGAGGGATTTTAAGTTTTCTGATCAATTATAGTGTTCAAACATTAGTTCTATTTATTCTGCATAAGACTGAAGAAGCTTGGAAAGGACAGGAGTGAGCATGACAGGTATCGTAGTTACTGTTCTATTGCTGTGTGGAGACATCACTGCTAAGACAAGTCTTCTAACAGGAAGCATTTAACTAGGGGCTGGCTTACAGCCTCAGGTACTAGTACATCAGAGCCATGGTGCGGAGGATGGTGGCAGACAAGTGATGTAGGAGGGTCTTCTGTTTTGTGTTGATTTCATTGGTTAAATAAAGAAACTGCCTTGGCCTTTTGACAGTGAACTAAGCATGCAGATAGATATATGAGCATATGAGGGGCATTGTCATTCAAACCACCAGAGCAGGGAATTGGGGTAAAGAGAGGGCTATGGTAATCCTGGCATATATGGTTGGGTTGAATGCCTTGAGATTTTTACTGCAGAAAAGATGGGACCGTGTAGACTGGTATTGAAGTGGGGACTGAAATGTCATCATTTGCACACCAAAGTCAACATCCACAAAATCACTATAATAATCTCAGTTATTGGTAATTTATTAGCAGAAATGATCTTCCTTGTGCAACCTAGTCTGCTCGGAGTGTGTGTCTTCTAGGAGGTCCATTAAAACAGCAGACAGAATTGAACATCCCTGAATCACACAGAGACTGACTCACCTTTCTCAGAGTTCTCTTTTAATCTGTCTAATAATAATAATAATAATAATAATAATAATAGTCTCATCTCTTTACAAATTAATAATTCTTATTAATAACAGATAATAGAAAAACCTACATTAGTAGTCTCATGAATCAGTGCTAATGTTTGTTTTCTGCAACCTGCATTTCTGCAGCATGACCTTTTATTGAAGGCAAGTGATAATGGTTTTATATGTCTGGGAGTAAGAAGCCTCCTGGTGAAAGGACTGAATTTATGTGGAAGGTGTTTAACTGAATTATAACTCTCTCGCCAGATAGGCACAGTTCACACACTGTCCCTAACTCAGCAGCGTTGTGCGGTATCATTTAGATCATTTCAAAGTTCTTGATGGTTGATGAGGTAGCTAGGAGCTTGAATTATTCATCAAGAGTTCACCAATTAGTCAAGACTTGTTGGGTATCTACTTTCGTCAATTCTCCGAGCACTGGGTTATAAATGTGACGTATAAATATAAATATTATAAATATAAATATAAGAGACACTAGAGTCTCCTTCTGAGGTTTAGTTTTGGGGTATGAGGCCATGTGGCAACTTCTGTACTACATGGAAGGCAGGCCTTCATGTCTTATGTCTTGTCAACTTTGAGATTTCTTGTAGAACTTTTGTATAGCTGCATGTTATATAACAAATTTTTGGTCAGTAACAGGTTGCCCATTTCATGGTGGCTCGATATGATAGCAGTGGGACTCACCATGCCCTAACCTATTAACATCAGTGCCTACACGGTGTTACCACACAGCACATTTCTCACTGTCTGGGTGATCCTGATGCAATCACATCTACTGAATGGCCAGTGTGGACGAGGAAGCAACACAGGGGCCGGACAGCTCCGCTGGGAAGCTGCCTGCCTTGCAAGCGTGAAGAACTGAGTTCATGTCCCCAAAACCGCACTAAAAACACAGTGCAGGGAGTGGTGAGGCACATTTATAACCCAGTGCTCAGAGAGTGGAGAGAAGGGGATCCCCAGAAAGTCTTGCCTTGGTGAACTCGATGAATGGATGAAGGTAGGACTGATAGCTGATGCTCCATGTACAAGTATATACACGCCAAAACATACCTGTTCACCTATACACATACACACACACACACACATACACACACATACACACACACACATACACACACACACAAACATACCGCATACAGTTACGTGCAGAGTGGAACACCTCGCAGTAAACAAATATAGCAGTAGCTTGTGACTTTGCTAAACTATAGCGTTCAGATAATTACTGTAGAATGCATCTATACTGGTAAGAAAAGCAAGTTTGCCATTAACAGTAGGGTGAGATACGCCGGCAGTAGCCTCCTACATTGGTATCACATGGAAACATTCATCTTCCCCACCTCCGCTTCTGTGAACACGCTCTCTGAAGTCACCATAGTGCGAAGACCATCCAGGAAAATATTCCTCCGAGCACAATCCCTTCTTAAACGAGGCACTACCATATCTCTGCCACTTGTGGTCTGCTCTGTTACCAAACAATCCAGCATTCCCAGTGACACACAGTAAGGGGCCCTTGTTCCTTGCAAGCTGGGTCAGGTTCTACTGCGAGTCACTATGCCTGGGCTTGGCACAGCTTTTTGTTCTCAACCTCACAGTGAGAGAACAGCCCTTAGAGGATGTGCTTCTGCAGCATCAGGGAGTAGCCACCTCCGCGCCCCTCCCTGGACATACCCAAGGAGCTGTTCATTCAAAGGCTGTTAACTACAGCAAATCATTTGACAAGTCTTGCCAATGCTGAGTCACATGACTAAACATATGAATGAAAAATCCTCCAATAACAGTGAGAAGGAAGCAGAGAGGGAGAGACAGCATCACAGATTACTGCTGAGCTAGTCAGGCTGGAAATCTGTGGAACATAATTAAAATTTTCCCAGCAGGATGCGACCACAGACATCAGTACTTCCCATTCAAGTGGCATTGAGATATGGCTCCGTCATGTCTGCCCGTAATTAACGGAATAGATAAAATAAATGAAAGCATGTTCAGTGGAGTTATGTTATGACAAGTGTTAGCATGATACAAAAGAAAAATCAGGACATTAAAATGGGTTTTTCTCTTTTGTTTTTCTCTTATGTGGGATGTAAGGCACTGGAAAAAATAAATAAAAAAGCATGGAGACCCACTCCAAAGACAATTGGAACATTCAAAGAGTCCCCTCCATCTGAATCTCTGGGATACCTCCAGCCTGAGATGCATGGGGCTTGAGATAAGACATGCAGCCACAGCCACAGCTTTGCCAAATAACTGTAGAAACTGAGAGAAAGGGAAGGCAGAGAGAATCAGGGCTGTGCTGGCGGAAGTTAAGGAAGTCTGTGTGTTAATTAATGATTACTGCGAAGGGAGATTGCGATTACTCTGCTGAAGATGACAATCCAGGTGATGTTGTTTAAAGAAGGAATTAGAAAAAAACAAATATCTAATTAAGACGGTGGTTTTGTAGAAGAAAGATATCGCTCATGTCAAAGTCCCCATACACCACGGAGGCATCGACAGCAGTGTCTTCTTGAAGGTGGATTTGCCTAGGGGACAGGGAATTTCCAAATACTCAGTCCCCAGCCACTTCAGTTGCTTTGCAGGTGACCCGACACCCATTCTCAATTTCTCTCGAGCACTTTGTTAATCGACTTTGTGTTGGGCTGTATTATCTCACCACCAGGTGTTTATGAAAAGATGTTTGTTTCTCACAACTTGGAAAACTGAAGAGAAAAGCCAAGGAGTCTGCAGCAGATGAAGGAATTCTGGCTGCACTGTCTCATCTGGTGGTGGAAGGCAAAGTTGCTTTCATCTGTTCCCATGACAGCCACGGATTCCCTTGTGCCATGACCACTTTGTTGTGGGCTGCACCTCCCGATGGGGTTGCATTAGGAATTAACTTCCCAACACAAACTTGAGTGTGGTGGTACTGCCTATGATCCCAACATGAGGGAGGCTGAGGTAAGAGGAACTGGGGTTTGGGGTCAGCCTGGGGTGCATAATAAAATTCTTTCTCAAAAAAAAATAGCTTTAAATACATGGATGTGAAGGGAGATGTGCAAACCAGAGAACAAACATGCTCCTGTAGGATAACTCTTCTTTGTTAAACTCCAACCAAAGCCTGCTGTGTATGGGGCAGTCCTCTCAGCCTTAGGAATTCAGCATGAATGCTGAAAACCCCATTCTCTTGATATCCATCTTTTAGAAAAGACCATAAAAACCATGGTATCAGTCAGTGTTGAGTGATAGGAAGGTAACTGCATACAGAGCAGCCAAGACCCAGAGGTAGGAGGTCTACTAGACAAGGAATAAAGGTGACCTGTCTGCATAGGCAGCAGAAGAGGGGACAGGGAGATGCACTAACTGCAGACAGAAGGGAAGAGAAGAGAAGAGGCTTCACATGTGGGTTCTATGGATAGAATTAGCTGGATTAAAACAAGTAAGGGAATAGGTAGATGAAAATATGGGATAAACAAGTGAGAGAGACCATTGAGTCTCATTGGCCCACATCATCAGTGCCTTAGTTTGTGATATGAGACACTATGATGGAGGAGAAATAGCTCAGAAATAGCACACATTACAAAGAAAAGTTTCTTCCAGGATTCTGCTCATCAGAAAGAATAGTACCCGTGCAGAATGTATCATTAAAGGCCAGGGAGGTGACTCACTGGGTAAAGATAGATGCGGCCAGGCTTGATAAGCTAAGTTCTATGTCTGCCTCTACATGGTGGAAGCAGAAAGTAGAAGGAGGGAGGGCGGATACAGGGCAGAGTCGTAGTGTTGAGGACATTTCATATTTGGGATTTTTCCTTCCTGAGATAATGATATTTATTAAATAACTACAGTTTCCCACTTGGTCTCAGAAAAAGGAGTTTTACCTTGTTTGGCCCCTTCTTCCTTCTCTGTTTGCTCTCTTCCTTTCTAATTCCTTTCTTTGTTACAGCTCCCTTAGTTTTTACATCAACCCACCTGATCTGAAATACCATGCCGATCCTTCCCCTGCTCTCAAGATAATTAGATAACAAGATGTGTATCAAGGCCAGCAAGGTTTGGCTCTCGAAGAAGACATGCCCTCCATAGTTAAGTGCAAACCCAACAGGGGAGAAAGGCCAGGGAGTGATTTATGACCCAGTAATGTTGAAATAGGAGCGGCGACGGGGCTGCGTCCCCAACACCCCGGCCGCTTGGCTAGCTTATGCCCGAAATAACAACACACAAACTGTATTCATTTAAAGAACTGCTTGGCCCATACTCTAGCCCTTATAGGCTAATTCTCGCACCTGGTCTAGCCCATTTCTAATAATGCGTGTAAGCACCCCAAGGTGCGCTTACCGGAAAGATTCTAGCCTAAGTCCATCGTGGGTTGCAGCTGCCTGGGAGAGCTGAGCATGGCGTCTCTGCTCCAGCAGAGCTGTCGGGTCTCTC
>NW_026068084.1:1657771-1709026 GCF_014885135.2 Alexandromys fortis
CGAACACGCCCCCTAAGGGGTGGGACTTATCCCTACATCTCCCCCTTTTGTCTAAATAAGACAGAACTAAACCAAATACAACTATATACAACTTCCTGCTGAATGGGGGCGTCGTTAATTTGAGAATCAAAAGTTTTGCTAAACATTCTATCTCAAGGAGTCTAAATAATGTAGAGAGTAACTACAATTATATAATCTTCAACTCCATCAAAGATCCGAGAAGGCAATAAATATTACTTAACAAACGATCCAAATGTGTAACAATTGACAAAGACAACTGACTACCTGAGCACAGTAACAATCGAAGGAGTAATGTGCTTCGTGGCATGAGTTAAGATAATGTTGTAAGCTCGGCATCTTTACAGTTCAACAGGGTAGGGTAAGGGAGCGAAGGCTCTGGCTGATAAGCAGCCAGCATCTAGATGTCCAGAAGCAAAATCAACCTGATGACGAGCTGAGCTCTGGCCAGGAGGTTCGCTCATCTGCAGAGGGCAGTGAGCTGACTTTTTCTAGAGATTGGAAACATTCTCTGAGTACTGAGCCACAGCTAAGAGACGAGTTCTAAAGAGAAAGAGACCCGGCAGGACACATCACACTTTGCTTCAGAGAGCTGAGACAGCTCAAAGGCCATCAAGGAAAAAAAAAATGTCAGTTATCTTTGATGCTAATGCTAAAGTCACACCTGGAAATGAACTCGGGTGAACTCTGTTGTCTTCCCGAACTGGCAAAAATAAATGTCCTTGAGCCAGCTTCATTTTTATTTCCTGTCCCGAGTCAACATGTGATAAAGGAAATTTTTATAATTTCCGGCTTCCCCTAAAGCTTTGTGTAATCTACCAGGGCGCCACAGGTACGTGCGAGAGGACTTCACCTGCACGTGTTTGTTCAGAGAATTTGAGAAGAGGATTCTGTCACAGAGCCTGGTTTACTGTTAAGTTTATGCCTCCTTTGTGAGAAAGGACCTCTCACTACATAACTGCTAGCCAAGAACTCATTGTGCAACCCACAATGGCCTCGGGCTTCTGGAAATCTTCCTGTCTCAGTTTCCCAAATGCTGTGCATCACCATAAGGGGTTTAAGTTTGCCTCTTTACAGTTGTTGACTGTAAACAAACCTTAAGTTCTCAAGCCCCAATCTCGTCATTTCT
Organism: Alexandromys fortis; assembly: GCF_014885135.2. Taxonomy (NCBI): domain Eukaryota; kingdom Metazoa; phylum Chordata; class Mammalia; order Rodentia; family Cricetidae; genus Alexandromys; species Alexandromys fortis. The sequence continues at coordinate 1,658,919 of NW_026068084.1, forward strand.
ATAGAGATGGTCTCTTTCTTACAGGAAGGCTGTCATTGGTGACTATATAAGAAATATAAAGTACTTGTCATAGCAAGGAAACAAGCATTAGCTGTTGTAAATCATGCTGCTAAATAATTTAATTACTAGTCCCAGCTGTCTTAGGGTTTGGATTGCTGTGAACTGAACTGACACCATGACCACAGCAACTCTTATTAAGAAAACCATTTAATCGGGTTGGCTTAGAGTTTCAGAGGTTTAGTCCCTTATCATCATGGTGGGACATGGTAACATGCAGGCAGACACGGTGCTGGAGCTGAGAGTCCCACATATTTATTCCAGGGCAACAGGAAGTGAACTGAGTGTCACAGTGAGTCTAACCAAAGGAGACCTAAAAGCCCACCCCCCACAGTGACCTACTTTCTTCAACAAGACCAATCTAACAAAGCCACGCCTCCTAGTAATACGGCTTCCTATGAGCAAATGGGGCCAATTACATCTAAACTCCCACACCAGTGCCTTGGATCCTCTTTCCCACATGGAAGGCAAACAGCATGGTGCTGGCATTTCGTGATGAACATCTCCAGTTCAGTAGCTGGGAGAGAGAATGGATCAGGAAAGAACATGAACTGAGATTTTTTTTTTTTAAGGCATGTTCTAGTGGTTGAGAGTGCAAAGGTAGCCTGGTCATTTGTCTCAGCCTCGGTTCTAGTCCTGTCACCCAGACTGCTTACCTTCAGCCTTCTGAATTCATTTCCAAGCCTACAGTCTTTTCTCAAACACAAAGAAAGCAATCATTGACTAGAGGGCATAAAAATGAATGACACACGATACAAGCCATATAGGGGGCTATTTTTTTCTGCTCAGTTTTGACCAAACGGATTGACAGACCCTTGCAAATGGCAAATCAGGACATGCAAGAAGAATTTCTCTGAAGGCTTTGCAGCCTTAACTAGACACCTCTGGCTTTAGCTGCCTTAGGCACAATCCCTGCCAAATATGACGGTGGAGATTGAAGGGGAATTAATGTTTGTAAGTGACTATAGACAAGTATGAAAGACCATGCTGCACATTTTACATCTACCAAGCTGCTCAAATTGCACCGAAACCATGGTAAAGGTGTTCCGGTTTTTAAGATTCTATAAATGGGGCAGCTGATGTTCAGAGAGTAGAAACAAAATGTGCAGAGCTGAAACCCAGAGCCAGAGTTTCCAGTTGCTGTGTTGTGCAGCAGAGAAGCAGAGTCTTCCCGTCAATGCGTTCCCAATGCCTTGGGTCTGTGGTGGGTCAGCGGCTGGTGAAGGATGTGCTAAGGTGTGACTTTAGTCAAGCAGTACGGGAATCAAGCAGTATGGGAATCTCCTCCTCCTCCTCCTTCTCCTCCTTCTTCGTCTTCTCCTCCTCCTTCTTCTTCCTCATCCTCCTCCTTCTCCTTTTCTTCTTCTTCTCCTTCTTCTTCTTCTTCTTCTTCTTCTTCTTCTTCTTCTTCTTCTTCTTCTTCTTCTTTCTTCCTCTTCTTCCTCTTCTTCCTCTTCTTCCTCTTCTTCCTCTTCTTCCTCTTCTTCCTCTTCCTCTTCCTCTTCCTCTTCCTCTTCCTCTTCCTCTTCCTCTTCCTCTTCCTCTTCCTCTTCCTCTTCCTCTTCTTCNTCTTCCTCTTCTTCCTCTTCCTCTTCCTCTTCCTCTTCCTCTTCCTCTTCCTCTTCCTCTTCCTCTTCCTCTTCCTCTTCCTCTTCCTCTTCTTCTTCTGCTGCTGCTGCTGCTGCTGCTGCTGCTGCTGCTGCTGTTTTGTTTGTAACAGGGTTTCTCTGTGTAGCTTTTGGTGCCTGTCCTGGAACCTGGAACGAGCTTTTGTAAACCAGGCTGGCCTACAAATTCACAGAGGTCCACCTACCTCTGCCTCCACAGTGCTGGGATTAAAGGCATAGGCCACCAACGGCAAGCTCTTCTTTTAAAACAAATAACTTTTTATTTTTAAGTGTATTGGTGTTTGCCTGCATGCATAGCTGAGTGAGTGTGTCAGATCTTGGTGTTACAGACAGTTTTGAGCTACCATGTGGGTGCTGGGAATAGAAGCTGGGGTTTCTGGAAAAGCAGTCAGTACTCTTAACCACTGAGTCAAGTCTCAGGGAATCTCTTTTCTTGATGATGCACTGAATATCAAGTGAACATTAAGAGGGAGCATTTCCACTGGTCTAAATCTTTGAGAAAATGTCCCAGAATGGATAACATAGCAAAAAGAACAAAAGAAAGACAGGAGGTAACAGGAAAAATAAATAACCAGGACAAAGCCAGGATAGGACCATATGGGAAGATAAGTACGTGAGATGGAATACAACTTTTAAGACAAGAGTGAGCAGGGGATGAAACTGGAAAAAGTCAGAGCCAGATACTATGAGAAGGGGCTAGACTCAGCTTCTAATAAGCACAGGAAGCTACAGAAATGTGGATGAGGAATGTGGGGCTACTAAATCTGAATTTGAGATGTGTTGCTAAGAAACAGGGAGAGACCTTAATAGGATTGCTCTGCACAAATATGATCATGACCTTGCTCATATTGTTCCATGTATCTGCATTCACATGTGCTAAATGGAAATAAATTATCTACCTCATGAAAGAGTGGTGTGAAGTAAATAAAGTCATATATAAAAATACACAAACAAATACTACATGGAACAATCCCTTAATGTCTGTGAGATATCATTTCTTTTACGGTACTGAAGGTGGGATACTCTTATCAAGTTTTGATCATCATTAAATGCTTCAGACAAGAGTCTCTAACAGGAATATATCAGTGGTAATGTATGTGTTCAGCGCATACCAATCAAATATGGATCTAGAGAGAGGAAAAGCAGAAAGACATACATAATCTCTACCTAAACATGAAACACTGCTTCTGGAGATTCCGGAGCCTGCTGGCAATGCCCCCACTCCTGCACAACGTGAAATGAGTGTTTGGGGCTTTGTCATCCTTGCTCCATCTGGCCACACATTTCCCTGGACCTTGAGCAAATCACTATCTGATTGCTTACGGCTGTCTCTCTCTATGCCTTGCAAATGTGTAGCACACAGACAGTATTTGATCCCAGTTAACTGAGTGTTCTTCATTCATTGCAAGAAAGGAAGTGGAAAGAAGCCCGCGTGGCCAGGTTATGTTGTGAACTGAAGAAATGTGGAGCAAAGAAGATTGCAGAGGTCAGAACAGCACAGATATGAATAATATTGAGGGGTCTGGACAGATGCCGTAAGAGCACATCCTGCTCTGGCAGAGGACCTAGTTAAGCTGCCAGGACCAACATGGTGGCTCTCAACTGTCTTAATTCCAGTCCCAGGAGATCTAATGCTCCCTTCTGGGTGTTTCAGACATCGGGCATGCATGCATACAAACATGTGTGTGCAAGTAGGCAAAACTCTCATACATGTAAAATAAAACAAAACACTTTTAAAGTAGACTATTGACTTTTCCCACAGCCACAGGATTTGGGGGTTAAAAGAAAACCAGAAAGACTCTTTCCACTGAGAACACAGAACTTTCTATGTGAATGGAAGCTAAGCGCTGGGTAGACAGTGGTGAAGTGCCCTCCCATAGAGATGGCAAACCACTCCTTTTCACCTTTCAACTCCACTTTTTTTTAATTTTTTATTTATTTATTAAAGATTTCTGACTCTTCCCCACCACCGCCTCCCATTTCCCTCCCCCTCCCCCAATCAAGTCCCTCTCCCTCATTAGCCCAAAGAGCAATCAAGTTTCCCTGCCCTGTGGGAAGTCCAAGGACCACCCACCTCCATCCAGGTCTAGTAAGATGAGCATCCAGGCTGCCTAGGCTCCCACAAAGCCAATACGTGCAATAGGATCAAAAACCCATTGCCATTGTTCTTGAGTTCTCAGTAGTCCTCATTGTCCACTATGTTCAGCGAGTCCAGTTTTAAAACATATAGGCATCCTCCTGAATAACCTTCATCAGGCGATGAAAGGAGACAGAGACAGAGACCCACAATGGAGCACCGACAGAAATCTCAGGTCCAAATCAGGAGCAGAAGGAGAGAGAGCACGAGCAAGGAACTCAGGACCACGAGGGGTGCACCCACACACTGAGACAATGAGGATGTTCTATCAGGAACTCACCAAGGCCAGCTGGCCTGGATCTGAAAAAGCCTGGGATAAATCCACTTTTTTTTTTATTAAAGATTTCTGTCTCCTCCCCGCCACCACCGTCCATTTCCCTCCCCTCCCCCAATCACCTCCCCCTCTCAGCCTGAAGAGCAGTCAGGGTTCCCTGTCCTGAGGGGAGTCCAAGGACCTCCCACTTCCTTCCATGTCTAGTGAGGTGAACATCCAAACAGCCTAGGCTCTCACAAAGCCAGTACATGCAGTAGGATCAAAACCCAGTGCCATTGTTCTTGACTTCTCAGCAGTCCTCATTGTCTGCTATGTTCAGCGAGTCCGGTTTTATCCCAGGCTTTTTCAGACCCAGGTCAGCTGGCCTTGGTGAGTTCCCGATAGAGCATCTCCATTGTCTCAGTGTGTGGGTGCACCCCTCGCGGTCCTGAGTTCCTTGCTCGTGCTCTCTCTCCTTCTGCTCCTGATTTGGACCTTGGGGTTTCTGTCCAGTGCTCCAATGTGGGACTCTGTCTCTGTCTCCTTTCATCACCTGATGAAGGTTAATATCCAGGAGGATGACTATATGTTTTTCTTTGGTTTCAACTCCACTTTAAGGAAGTTCCTGTATTATGCCGCATTTGGTCCTCTAGGCAACCTGCTGATATCCTAAATAAATAATCCTAAAATAAAACTTACATTTTTAGTGGAAAGTAGTCAAGCTCGTGAACATTATACAGACAGCTTTATCAATAATTTCACCGTTCTGAGCATCTCTAGTAGGACACATTTCCCTGGCATTCTTGCTGTGTCCTAGAAATGCCTGTTCTTCTTGCTTATGGATGAATGGAATGAGGCAAAGCCCAGGATCTTCCAGCAGGAAGCTATCTGAAGCATTTGTACAGGGCACTACTCCACATGCAACTTGCTCTTCATGCTCTTGTCGTTCTGTAGAACTTAGACTCATTTTTAACTTCCATTGCTTGCTGCATTTGGTGCTTCCAGATTAAAATACAGAAGCAAGGAACATACTTCTATACATCCTCTCCATCTTGCTGTGGTTCACAAGGCCCCTGACTCCCTTGCATCCTAGCTTCACTTTCCTGGCTTAGAGAGAGTTCCTAGCCATGACCAGTGTTAAAACTTTTAGTTATACCTATAGATCTTGCCCAGAATTCTTCATCTTTTTTCACTTTTAAGTCACATTGAAATTTACTGCTGGAATGACAAGCAGAAATACGGCCCCAGAGAAGCAAACTGAGAACAGGAGCACAGAAAGGTCCATGCCTATGTGCACAGATGAGTCATCCCCAGAGAAGCAAACTGAGAATAGGGACAGAGAAAGGTCCATGCCCTATGTGCACAGATGAGTCACAGATTCACAGTTAAGTCAGTGTGAAATTATCTTAGTCTTGTTACTGACAACTGAGCATTTCTGGGGGTGGTAGCACCTCTCTATAATCCCAATGCTTGAAGGGTGGAGAACAGTAAGATGGAGAATTTAAGCACCAGTTCTTCTTACTGTTCCATAGAAAAACCTGCTCTGGAAACAAACAGCCACGGGAACTTCACAGGGAAGGAAACCAGTTCAAGAATAGCTAAGAAAGTAATATGCAGCCACGGGTGCCCGTGGGTAGGCTTTGGGGATGGCTAAGTATCTTAGTGCAGAAACAAGCTGAAGCTGTAACAGACAGGGAGAATACCTAAGTTCATAGTCAGTTGCCAGGTATTAGAAACCATTAGCAGAGCTCTCACTGCTCACTGCTATAGCCTGATCTTTGCAGGTGAGGCCATGTCTACTGTTGGTCATTTGGCTTCTTCCCCACTCGCAGCCTATCTCTCCGACTGGAGTCTTAATGTTTTCAAAGGTAAGAAAGAAAGAAAGAAAGAAAGAAAGAAAGAAAGAAAGAAAGAAAGAAAGAAAGAAAGAAAGAAAGAAAAAGGTGGAGCTGCGGAGCTATGGAATCAAAACCTTTTCCTCCTTCTCAACTTCATCCAGGGCAAAGGGACTTTTGTGACCTGTAAATTCAGGAATTCCAAAAGGTTCCCATCACCTGCTTCCATGAATCCTAACTAATCACACCCAACACCCCTGCTACCCGCAAGCACATTACAAATGGTGTCTTCATTTTCCTGGAATGCATTTTCACCATAAGTTGAACTGCCTATACATTTAACCTTTGAATTTTGACACAAAATCTAAATTTATGATACTAAATTAAATTTATGTGATGATATGCATGCAGTGGGTAACAGGGTGGGCACAGCTGCTCTAAAATCCAAGAGTCATTGGATGAGGGTAAGGTCCAACTCAGATGCAATAGGACATGATTAAGCGGGTGATTACAGTGTGTCTCTCATATAATTGATTTTTTTTTTTTTGGTTTTTCGAGACAGGGTTACTCTGTAGCTTTGGTGCCTGTCCCGGAACTAGCTCTTGTAGACCAGGCTGGCCTCGAACTCCCAGAGATCCGCCTACCTCTGCCTCCCGAGTGCTGGGATTAAAGGCGTGCGCCACCACCACCCAGCCTCATATAATTGATTTTGAAGTAGGCATACTGAATATATCATCATCACCAGACATGGGAGAAAATGGAGCTACAGAACATGCGGGTGGAATCAAATCCATGTACAGATATGACAGGGTTCATCATCAACAATGGATGGTCTTCCACATCAGACTACTTCCCATGTACCAGGCCCCACTCAGAGCTCATTACATCCCAGGGACACGTCATCCTCTCAGTCCCAGGAAACCAAGGGGGGAAGGACCCAAAGTCACTCACCCCTAGAAGCACAGGTCTGCGATTCAAAACCTGAAAGATGCTTGTTGAAGCATCTGTGACACTCCCTACCCCAAGGAAAGAAACAGTCCAGACAGGAAGCAATCAAACAGAGTCCTTAAAAACTGAGATAAGGATGTTAAACTCCTGGCAGGAGGGTGGGGAAGGTCTCAGTTTTCTTTAAGGGGCTGGCCACTGGCGGCAGTTTGTCCATGCTCCAATGAGTATGTGGGCAACAAATACAAAAAAGGGGGAGTGGATTAACTTTAAATTTTTTTATTCTATAGCTGTCTTTAAAAACTAATATCTTGGCATTGTACAAAAATAAAACAAGCCTGCTAGATCTCTAATAATTCTGTTGCTGAATTTATAGAAAATTATATAAAAATCCTCTAAGATAAGTGAAAATAAAAGTTTGGTTTGACAATACTAAGTTTCTTAAACATGCATTTTCTTCTAAATAGAAATTTAGTGGAGAGGCTCAGGGGACAGTACAGTGAGGAGAGAACTTGCCTGGCAAGCACAAAGAACTCGCCCCAGAATCTGTGTCAACCCCAGATGGGGCAGCATGCACCTGTACTCTCAGGGCTAGGGAAATGAAGACAGACAGCTCAGTGAGCTCCGGGCCAGGAAGAGAAGCTGCCTCAAACAAAGAAACAAACAAACATACAAATAACATGTGGCCTTTATTTGCACATATGCACACTGGGGTACCCATATGCATGTACATTTGTGCATGCACATGTGTGCGTGCACACACACGCACACAACTTGGGGGAGACATCCTTATCGGTCTGTTGAACATGATACAAGTTTCCCTCCTTGCTGGAACTTTATGTGATATCACAGGACAATCAGCATCCCTGGATCCTGTCCACTGAGTGACAGAAACATTATCCCTTCTCATAACCAGGATAACCTAAGTCCCACCACAGGCTCCCAACATCCGTCCTAGGGGCAGGCTCTCCTGGCACCACCAGCTCCTAAATTCCCTTCCTGGAGCTGCACAGTCCATTTTATTTCATTCAAGTTCACAGAGACCTGCACTGCCTTTCGCCATTTTAGTTATGGGGGTTCTGAGCAAAATATGACCCCCCCCCAAAAAACACAAGCTTTCTTTTACTTAAGAAAATCAAATCTAAAAAGAATTTCTCCAGATTAGGATCCATCCTTCACTCTTTTCTCACTGGGCATACACATGTCTGCAGTCCCTGCCTTCTGTCTTCACCTTCTTTTTCTCTCGGTGAGCACATGGCTAATGTCCCACTCTTATGTCACAACAAAGAGCTGGAGTGACAGCTTGCTGGCTGGTTCAGCCAGAGAGCCAGGAGCCTACACTGCTAGCAGCTTCTCCCTCCAAATGAGGCCCACAGGGCCTGTGTGCCTCTATGTGTCCCTGATGACATCTGCTAGCTGGGTGCCATGCCTGGTCTACTGAATATCACAGGTCCTTTGAGATGCCAGCAGCATGCCCTGACACCAAGGCTCTGGGGGAGTGCAAAGCATGGCACTAGCCGCAGACTCATGCTAACAGACTAACGGCTAGGAGTCCGCAGACAGTTCTCTGCCACTAATTACCTTTGTGGGATGGAGCAACCGGCTGGTCCTTCTCAAGGCTTCAGTCTCTTCATGTGTGAAATGAGAGAACAGGGTCTCGAGATTCCGGGAGCCCTTCCTGTCTTGAATCCCCGCTCTGATCCCTGTAGTAGGAAGGTAGCAGTACAGCTTCCAGGAAAGATAGCGGTGCAGCCACCTGAGCATTAGCAAGCCACGCTGTCTGGGGCTATGCCTTCTACACTGTTTTTATGTGCAACTAAGCTACCAGGGCTCTTCTGGCCTGTTTCCAGCCTAGGCAGACACTGCTGCCCACGGGAAGGACCAGGATGGCGTGAACAACAGAAATGATGACACCGCTCTAAGGAAAATGCATTTTAGATGGAGCCTTTGCCTGGATTGTACTGCCTACCTAACCGCTGTGTGTTCTCTCCCCTTTCCTCTTCAGAGAAACAACCTGTCTGAAGCTGCTAAAAGAAAAAATAATAATAAGGGAATAGACAGGACTTGGAGAAAGAAACCATGAAGATTTTCAATAACCATTTTTTATTAATTCTTTGAGAATTTCTTACAATGTAATTTGATCATATTCATCTCCTAACTCCTTCCCTTAAATTCTGACAGATCCACCCGACCCCAGGAGTAAGAGTTGTATAAGGCAATGATTGACACCTAGTGCCTATATTTCTTCTCAGAAGGACGATGCAAATGACGGCAAACTCTGGAAAGTTGCCAAATACTCATTAAGATGTGCACAGGAGAATGTTCCAGCAAACTGGAGGCTGATCTCTAGTGAAGCCTGTTGCATGAAGAAACAGCTCAGGGCTGAGGGAATAGCTTCCATTCTGAGTTCTAGTATAAGTATAGTCTTCTACTAATTGAGTGACTGGTTAAATCATATAATTGATTCAGATGTCAATCTCTTCTGGACAAACATGGCTGTCATCACTCCATCATCATCATCATTATCATTTATTATTATTATTAGCAGTAGTAGTCGTACCTGCTTATACTTCAAATCTACAGAACTCCTTTCCAAACTTAAACATCCATAAATCTCTAGTAACTGATGTAGAAAAAAAATGGAACAATGCCAGACCTCTGGAACCTCCTGTCTACAGCTCCATATGGCGACCCCTCAATCCCTCTTCATAAACCCCAGTGAAAGACTTCAAAATGAAATGGTCCCACAGGCTATGGTATTGAATGTTTGGTCCTCAGCTGCCAACACTATTTAACATTAATAGTACATTTATTTAGATTCAGTGTTGTCTGTGAGCATGCCTGTGTGTGTGCATGTGCGTGCATGCCTGTGTGTGTGTGTGTGTGTGTGTGTGTGTGTGTACATGTGCCACCATCCACACATAGAGATCAGAGAGCACTTTGCAGGAGCTGCTTCTCTCCTTCCATCCTGTAGATTCTGGGGGTTGAATTCAGAGCATTGGTTTTAATGGCAGACTTGTTTACCTACTGAGCAATCTTGTTAATCCAGCGTGACATTATGTCGTAAGGCTGAGGAAACTTTAAGAGTCAGGCCTCAACAGAGGAAGAATAAAGGGTGGAAAAGAGTGTACTCTTTAAGTTTATGCCTGATTCTGCGCTCTTCCTCCCAGGTTCCTGTCTGCCATGAGGGAAATGCATCCTCTGCCACAAGTTCCCACCCCCACGATGTCCTGTGAGCCCAATTTCCTGTGAGCCCAAATAAATTGTCCGTCCTTTATGATGTTCCCCGGGGTGTTTTGACCACAGATCTCCAGATGCCTGCAATGCACCTCGGGACATTTGACACCCATCAGATCATATTCCACGTGTGCTCTTCCACTGTCATATTGACTCTCACGCACCCCACAAGCATTTCTCAAGAATCTCTCATGTCCTAGATGTCCCACTCGCCACTTCATTTTCACACATGTTAAAAAGGAACTGTGAAGGGGGTGCATATGAGCATGCTCCGTTACAGCTCTCCACGTAAATTATAAACTGAGGTGAACCGGGTGTGGCCTCCCACACTAGTGATGGCATACAAGGGATGTTGTCAATCTGGGATACACAGCAAGTTCAAAACTAGCCTTAGACATATTCCAAACCTCTTTTCAAAACCTGCAAGGGCTTCTGATGAAGCTCACGATACAGTGATTCCCCAGACTGCACAGGTCCCAGTTAGAACCGAGATTTATAATAACTGCAAACTGATGAGTCTGGGTTATATGCATTAGTGCTTGGAACCGGTTTACATGATCTCCCCATTAAGGAGGTACAATGGCTAATTCCAAGCCCCAACTTTTGAAGTCTATGAAGAAGCATCTCAGAAAGCAGTGAGTCCATGGAGGTAAATGTTCCTTTGCAAGATCCCACTGCCGCCACCCTCAAAACTTGCATTCAAAACCCTCTTCCATAATGTCACCTTCTGGGCCCCCACACTGTGAGGTAAACATTCAGAGGCGGGAATTCATTCAAAAACAGCTACAATGTGCCACCACACATTTCGGGAACAAATGGCAAAGTCTGAAAATAAGATTTTGTGTCCAGAAAGAAGAACGGCTAACAGATCTATGCTCTCTTGATCCTGCTCAGATGCCTTACTGCTATTTCTGAAAGTTTTCAATCCGCAGAAACATTCACACTGTCTGTGTCTAGATTAAAAGTAGATGTACTATCTCGAGATACCCTCAGATATGCCAAAAGGTAGTCTCATTGCTTTGTGATCCCAGCTAGCCAAAGTGGAAGTTTTTAAATATACTCACTGGTTCTTGTTTGCGGTTTTTCTTGTGTGTGACATTTTCCAGAAGGATGTGGGAATGTGTTTTATCTACTCTCGAGCAAGGATGGGCTGTTGCTGCTTCAGTCTTGTGAGCATTGTGTAGAAGTAAGAATATGTGTCCTTCTATGATCAGATTGCAATGCTGGCCTCCAGCGGGGAAAAAGCTCACAGTAAGCACATAACAGAAGTTAACAGGGCGTCCGAGACAAATCTGTCCACTGAGAGTGAGAGAGAGATTTGGATATTTGCGGTTCATCAGACTTAGACACTGGGACACACTGGAGATAGCAACTTAAAAAGAAAAATGCTTGTTTTAGCGTAAGTTTTCAGAGATTGGGGCCTGAGGTGAAGTTGAACATTATAGATGCAAGATCATGTGACCAAACACAGAAGGTCACTTTAAAGAGGTCAGAGGTCAGAGAGCAAATAGAGGAAGAGAGAGCAAGAAGAAAAAGAAGAAAAAGGAGCAAAGAGCAAGATACAGTCCCAGAAGACTTGCTCCCAAAGGTCTAGTTCTGCATCTAGGCCTCATCTCCTAAAATGCTCACTATTTCCCAGAGTACACCTACAGCTGGGACCCAGACCTTCAGCACACAAGCCTGTGGGGTAGAGTATAAATTCAATCAAAACAGCAGTCCAGCTCCTTAAGAGAATAGCAGTTTTTATGAGGAGGAGGTAGGGTATGACCCACATAGAGACATCTAGGCTTGATCAAGACAGACGGATGACTTCAATTCAAAACTAACCATGATCTTGCTAACAAACTCCAGAGCCTTGAGGTATTAACTGCCAGCACATGGTGGGTCCAAGTTCAAGCCTGGGTCATCCCTGTTCTGATCCCATCTTCATGGATAGACAGCCTAGCTTCTGCAAACTGAGTATGTCTCCTAACCATTAGGGGAATTTTGTTCGCTGAGGTCATTAGTGAGTTATGAGCTCATATCTTGTATCCAAACTGATTGTCTTCAATTATGGAATTATTAACAATGCTTCCCATCTGCCTCTATTACAGCTAAGGGTGTTAATTAAAGCACATACCCATCCAAGAATTTGGGAAATTTATTACTTAAAATGTTTATCAGTGATTCTAGGCAAATGACACAATGATTTAACATTTCACTCTGCTTTGGTAATTCTTTCTGAAAACAATATCTTCCCCTTATGACAACGTAAGAGAAATTTGGGTACGTCCCCACCAGGAAGTCATCAGGTCCAGCTATTTGCCTCAGAACTGCTGATATTTCTACACATCTCACTGTCATACAAAGTATAGAAAAGAAGCCATCAGGCCTCTGAGGATTTTTCCTAACTGCAGAGAGTGAAACTGGTTACATAATGGCTGGAGGTTTCAATCTTCTCATGACCAGAACTTTCTCTCTCCATACCACTGAGAACTAGATAAATAGACAAATTAGAGAAAATAGACAAATTCATCCCCGGCTTCATAAAAAGAGTCATCTCACAGGCAGTTTAGCCCCACAGTGTTCTATTTTGTGGAATTCACATCAGGGGAAAAAGTCGGTTTCCTAGCTACCGCGAGCTCACACTGTTGATTGTGCTGAACGAGGGCAGCGAACTGTCTCCACCACCAAGGCAGAATTAGCTGCACGAAGCACCACAGAGGTGTCTGCATGGTTTGCTGCTTGACTAAAAGCTTCTAACACGGCTACAATTTTCATACTTCATGGGCCTCAGCTGGTTCAGATCAAGGACCTCAGAATAACCATTTTGGGCCACATGCCTCTCTGAGGCCATTCTCAGCCATGGACTAGAACACGGGTCCTTTCAATTCACAATGCCTCTGATCTACCACGTACTCTTGTTCATCTCTGTCTTTTATTTTTAATAAATTTGTTCTGTCATGCTATTGGAGCCCATGTTACATGATAAAAACTCACTCTTTCAGAGAGCCTGCTCCCTCCTGATCAGACTTAACTACTTTTGCATTTATTTATTTTTGCTAAGCGTAAATGAGCTGGTTTTGTACATTGTTTCTGCTTCATGGAACACTCTAACCATGGAACCTGCTTCTTCTCTAGGAATACCCCTCTTTCTTTACCCCAGTATGTGAAGTGAAAGGCCCCTCCTCTTGTTGCCTCTCTGGCTCTCCACCATTGGCTCACGAGTCCTGAGATGAAGCCCTTGGGTCTTTTGAGTCACTTCACCGCATAGACTCTCCATCTCCCTTTTATCTTCCAGCAGCCTTCTGATGGGCGCTTCCATTGGGTCAGCATGCTGAGATGCTGCCGCTTCCTGGCAGCTGCTGATTCTTATATCACAGGAAGCGTGGTACCACTCATTGGTCCTCAGAGTTGTAAATGGTTTCACTTGCTATGTCGATAGGCTGTGCTGATCTCCCAGACAGCAGGTGTTGGCTCAGCATCCTGGCTCAGTCCTCCCTATACCCTTGGCTCGTTGGGTACTGTAGTCCCCTGCACATACTTCTGTTCTGTTCTCTGTTCTTTAACTTCACTACCTCCTGAAAAGCCAGTTTTTTAGCATCAAGTTTGTGTTCCATTCACTGGCTTTACTTATGGCCAAAGCATTTAAACTCTGCCACAAGTTTCCCAGTTTCTGATGTTAGTAGCCCATCTCTTCTGGTCTCCAACACCAAGACAGGTTACCCATTTCTATGTGAGTTGCAAACCCTATAATGAGTGATCTTCAGGACATCCTTGGAACCATAGAGACGCATGGGGGTTTGTGTCCTTCTCTAGTTAGTTACCTATCCCTCTGACACCCGCACGATTACTCCTAATCCCCCACATCTCCTTCTATCAAGGCACAGGTATAGACTGTGAACTAGAACTTAGGTCCTAGCATAGGGCTTTCAGCAGTTCTTTTCCTTGCTGAACTTTGATTGGTTTATGTTCAATACTGGGACTATTCAAACTATATACTGAGAGACCCAGAAGAGGGGCCATTCGTAAGTGCTTGCTGAACAAGCATGAGGAACTGGGTTCAGATCCACAGTACCCACACCAAAAGGGCGGGCACAGCAGCATGCTTCTCAGCCCAGGGCTGAAGTGGTGAAGACAAGAAAGTCCCTGGGGCTTGCTGGCAGGTAAACAAACTGAGGAGCTTCAGGATCAGTGGGGAAAGACCGGATCAAACATAGTGAAGTGACTGACAGCAAATGTCCTCCTCTAGGCTGCTCATGTACCCATGTGAGCAGGCACACCTGCACAGACATGTATATGTACGTGCATGTGTACACACACACACACACACCATAAACAAACCTTAGACTTTGAATTATTTATAAATATATATTGCTGTTATAGTGTAGATTAACAAGGGAGAAGAGTAGAAGAAAAAGGAGGAGAAAGAAGTAGGAAGACAAAGTCGGCTCTCTTCTCTCTTGATTTCCTTCCCTTCCCCATATCTGCAAATGCCCTGCCTGTCTCCCATTCTGTCCTCTTCCTAAAACACAGCCCTGTGCATTCCTGTCTCCTTAACTATTTGTTCACACATTTTGCTCAATGGCTACCTCTCACCATCAAGTATTACAGTTTTGTTTTCTTTTTAAGTTTAATGTTTTTATTTTTAACCTTCGTATTAATTTATATTTGGTGGTTTTGGTTTTCATTTTCACTCAATAATACATTGCAAGAACATTTCCCCCAATAATTTAAAAGTCTTTGAAAATAAGATTTGAATAGTTATGCAAGACTCTGTGATTACACTGTAATTTATATAAGTATGGCTTCCTTCAGAGATAAAGATTATTTCAATTTTCATTACTATAAATGTGCTGTGATTATTACCCATTACATAAGTCTTTATCTGCATCTCTAGATCTATTCACAGGGTAGAGCTCTATAAGAAGTCACAAAGTCAAACACTGTATTTTCTCAAGCTCTTCACATACATTATCAAATTGCTTCTCAGGAAGATTACACCAATTTATACACCTACCAGCTGTGTGTGAAAGAGACGGTCACAACAAATCCCCACTGTCATTAAGAGCATTTTCTGTTAAGCTTCAAGTGCTCTCTCTCAACCTCTTGTTTTTTAAAAACAGAGGCTAAATATATGTATATTATATATAATGTTACTGCCTAAAAATAATATATTTTTTCCAGTATTTCACTTTGTATACACCATGTTCTTCTTTAACACTCAGGTTTCCCATGGGGGGATTTGGTCTTACTGTTATCTCCACTGAAGTTTGACCTCTTTACTTCCTGAAGTCACTGTAACTAAGGGCCCAGTCAAGTACAGTCTTCTCATCTTTGTGCATTCATTAGAGGATGTATCGTTGTGATGGTTTTCTAGAACCGTCTACTTTTTTTTTTAAACTTCTGCCTTAGTTTAATTTCTTTCTGCTGTGATAAAATGTCCTGAGAAAACAACGTAGGGGAAACATTGATCTTAGCTCATAATTCCAGAAAAGAGCCCATTTCTGTGGGAAAGCCAAAGTAGAAACTGTGACTAACTGGTGTCAGTGATACTCAAGACCAGAGAGAGAATGAGTGCATGCATACCAATGGCTCAGCTTGGGTTTCCCACTGTTACACTGTCCAGTATCCTTGCCTAGGGAGTGGTACCGCCCATAGTGGGCTGGATGGAGTCTTCCTACCTCAATTAAGGTAGTCAACACCCACATACCCACAGCCCAGCCTGATGTTTCAGTGAGACTCTCTTTCCAGGTGATTCTAAGCTGGGTCAAGCTGACAATTAAAATTAACCACCACCACTTCTAGGATATAATCTTCTCTTCACATTTTTTTTAATCATTATTTTTTGGAGTCACTTTGTATATCTCTTTCGTATGGTTGTTTCCCCTGGATTATTTAACCCGAGCAAGTGGAAAATTTTACCGTTAGTATAACAGTCCTTCAGGTTATAGCAAGAATGTTCTGTTCAACATTCCAAAAAGATTCCCCAACAGGATATTCATATGAATTGAATGCCTAAGAAATCTGCTATTGAAATCACCCTCTTTGCAGGGCTTCCTAATGTGGAGCTGACTCTTCTTGTTACCTCATTGCTCTCCATGACCTTGTTAATAAAAAAATAAGTCTGGAAAGAGAGAGTCTGTCTCACTGCTTAGCTAATAGTCAATAAATTTAAATCAAGCAATGTTCACTCACACACAACTGACTCTAGATAGCTTTCAGCCTTATCCGTGCCTGCCACCCTCCCTAGGAACTCTGAATCCCTTACAGTTCAAATTACTTCAGGTTTATAAAGAATAGCAACCCAATTAATGTCCGAAACATTCCATAGTTTGTTTTTTCTAAACTGGGCATTCACACCACACATGTACACCAACCCCAACCCTAGCCATTACCTCTTAAATTTCCAGAATGAACCCTACAGACTGATCTCATTTTCATACAAGTAAACTACCTATCAGGATAAGATGCAGCCTTAATTCACATTTCCCATTTGCTCCAAATATCTACTGTCCTCCCTAATCCATGCCTTCTCCTTTTTACTTGTAACCCAATCATTCCAGTTTTGCTGCCTGTTAGAATGTGAACTGATCTTGTTGGCCTGATGCTGCACCACAGGGTATGCAGGTGATCAGATCAGCAGTGATTCCATGGATGCAACAGCCAGGGTGAGCCAGAAGACAGCATCTCACGGCACTGCACCCCATCCCCATCCTCCAGCTCTTGAACCTCGTCTTCCATGGCATTCGTTTAGATTTTCTCTTTTTTTCTTTCTTTCTTTTTTTTTTTGTTTTGTTTTTGTTTTTCGAGACAGGGTTTCTCTATGTAGCTTTGGAACTTGTTCTGGAACTCACTTTGTAGACCAGGCTGGTCTTGAACTCACACAGAGATCCACTTGCCTCTGCCTCCAAAGTGCTGAGATTAAAGGTGTGCACCACAACGGCCTGGTAGAGGATTTCTTAAGAGTTGTGAAATTGATCCTGGCCTTTTTAAAATCACTACACTGAATTCAAACATCATCTTTGGGAAAAATCACCTTTAAGAAAAAGAAATTTATTTATTATTTTTAGTTTTTCAAGACAGGGTTTCTCTGAGTAGCTTTGGAGCCTGTCATGGCACTCCCTCTGTAGACCAGGCTGGCCTCGAACTCACAGAGATCCACTTCCCTTTGCCTCCTAAGTGCTGGGATTAAAGGCCACCACCCAGCTGAACAAAAAAAAAATTTTTACCTGCTCTCATCACATACAAATGCATATGTTCCTTTATGTTTTAAACATATTTCTATAACCCCAGCAAGTTTCCTTTGCATCTTGAGTATAGCCTCTAATTGTCTGTGTCACAAAACCTGACTTATTTCATAGATAAGAATTGAATTATGGGTTAAGTTGCAAGAGCTAGTTAGTAATAAGCCTGAACAATAGGACAAACAGTTCATAATTAATATAAGCCTCTGTGCGTTTATCGGGACAAAACAGCTGTGAGATCGGGTGGTACAGAACCTTACATATACACTGTTTTGCCTGTATGCATGTCTATGTGCATCATGCATGCCTGTTGTCAGTGAGGCCAGAGGGGATGTCAGATCAAGGGAACTGGAATTACAGATAGTTTTGAGCAGTTATATCGGTTCTAGAAATTGAACCTGGGGTGTCTGGAGGAAGAGCAGTCTGTGCTCTTAACCACTGAGCCACCTCTCCAGCCACCTGAAGCAGCCTCTAAAGGAAAGTCTCTTTATATTGTGTTTCAGTTATTTTATATTAATGACTATACTAGATAACAACCTTACAAAAGTGAGAGGCGTTAGAGTCACACATATCTGAGTAATTCTAAAATGTAACGGGTCTCTAACTTATTGAAATAACCTCTTCCATTTCCTGGGTCTGTGAATAACTGGTCAGCCTCACTATGGGGAACAGGAATTAAATCAGAAAATTGCAATGCTCAGCCTGGCGCCGGGCACAGACTCTCCTCTGTCTTTCTCATCACTTTCCCTCAACAGGGATAGAGTTATTGAAAGCATGTCAGTGAGCAATTCCATTAAAACTCAGGGAACATCATTCTACAATGAATGCCCAGGAAAAAACTTCAGAGGATTTTACCAACAACAGATGGAAAACTGACCCCCAGCAGAGGCCTCTGCACTGGTGCAATAGATTTGGCACCTTTGTATGTGTGTGCACATGTGTGAGGTTGCTTACTTCCCATAGAGCCCTTGGTCCAAACACATCATCCAGACTTTCAATGCAGAGAAATGCATTTTGGGAAATCTGTGCCTCCAGAGTCTTGGTGCCACAGCAAGGCTGGCTAGTTTTTAACTGTGAGTTCAAGGTTGCTTCAAAGTCTGAGACTTCGAAGACCCATCATCTATAATTCTCAACTAGATTGCAGTTAATATTCTCATGGGGTGTGTTGGTTATGGGAAGTTATACTTTGGTGGCATAAATCTACAGCATAAATATCAATGTCAGGAAAATATCCATGTGTCTGCAGAACACATAAGAGCTCTGGATCCTAGCCGCCAATTCTTCATGAGTTAGCAATTCTGTTTTTCTCTTCTTTAAGGCTTCGTAGTAAGTCCCCTGGAAATCCCCCAGATAGAGTGATAACAATGAAGCTGTAATGAGAAAAGGAAGGGTCCAGATGGTGCAGTTCTTTTAGAGTTGTGCTCTTCCATTAAAAAATATCCTTCAGTTTTTGAAATGAATATTTTATTTTGTAATAATTAAATGAACAATAACAATGGCAAAATGAATTTCTATTTCTTTAGACCTTCCAACCATATGCTGTAACTACATAACTGGCCACTCTCACTAGTATTTGCAGATTGCCAACAAGGCAAATGGAAATTCTGCTTGGCATCTGTTGGAAAGGTTAAGAAATCTTGAAAGGGAAACCAGAAGGAGCAGGGTAAATTTGATCCTAGTCTAAGTTGTGTTATCAAGTTGCAGTGATATTTTCACGGTGCACTGGTTTCATAAGCAATAAGCATGGCAGACAAAGGCAGTTCACAAGATTCACTTCTATAAGGACAGCGACTATCTAGGACGCAAACACAGGTCTGTAAATAACACTGAGTCATCCCAACAGATGCCGGTGGAATGACTATCCACACACAAAACAAAATGAATAACTTGAATCAGTTCTTTTCGCCCTTATAAAGTTAGCTCAGAATGTACCATACACCAAAATATCCGACCCCAATCTATACATTTTTCTAGGGAAATCTTTGGAGGAAAAACCTTGTGACTTCACCAAACATTTCTTAGATGCAACGGCACCTAAATCACAGTCCTTGAGAGAACAAATGAAACTAAAAAAGTGGATGGAAAACAAGCCACTACCTAAGAGAACATGCTTGAAAAAATATATACAGCATAAAGAAAATATAAACAGATAATCAGGATTTTGAGAAACTCAATAAAAAGTCAACTATGTTAAAGAAAATGTGTAAGATGAAGAGAAAACTTCAGAGCAGGCGATGTATGATGTCAAAATTGCCATATCATGGCCCTTTTGGTATTACTCACAGGATAAATGCAGTCTACAACCTATTAAAAAGGCAGCCCAGATATTGATGAGAATGCTGAAACTACAGAGAAAAGTGTGAACCGTGCTATCCCAGGAAGGGAGGTGAACCCCTAAGCTCTGGATGGCAATGTGAAATGATAGGAGAACTTTGGACATTGGGGTGGTCCTTTTAAAAGTAAAATACCTATTGATTGTGATCTAGCTTGCCCATTGCTAAGTATTTGCCCAAGGAGGGACAAACTGTCTGTGTCCAGACAAACATGTGTTTGTCGCAGCTTCATTGGCAGCAGCCAGACTTGGCAGCCGTGGTGCCCATCAGAGGTGAGTACTTGGATAAGTGATGGCAGAGCCCATAGCTGTAGTAGGAAGCTGCTCATTTGTTCTAGTCTCCCAGACCTGAATAATAACACAGAAACTTTATTAATTAAAACACTGCTTGGCCTGTTACCTCAGGCTTCTTATTAGCTAACTCTTACATTTGGATTAACCCGTTTCTATTCATTTCTGTATCGCCACGAGGCTGTAAGGTTCCAGCAAGCATCTGTCTCCTTCGGCAGCTACAAGGCTGACTCCGTTTTCTTCTCTCCTCTATCTCTGCTTGGAATTCCCGCCTTGCTCTATTCTGCCCTGCCATATGCCCAAGAAACTTATTTATTCACTAACCAATAAGAGCCACACTTTTGAGGCAGGACTTCCCATACCACATAGTAAGTAATATTTTACAATAAAGGTTTAAAAAATCATTGACATAAACAATATCTATAACCCTAATTGTTGGGGGGAAGAAATGCTAAATTAAAGACAAATGTTGTATTATATCATTGTTACCTACTATGAAAATGCAAAGCAAGCTTATATGTAGGGAGATAAAGTGTCTAGTGTTTCAGTGATTTCTGGTTACAGGGGAAATAGAGAAGAAAGAGAAAGTAAACCTCAAGCATGGGCACTGAACTGATTACAGCTCAGTAAGAAAGTCCTGGGGAAGCAACTGGATCCTAGGAGCCGTGAACTTATCAAGGAATTAAACCATGAATGGATTCATGATACAGTAGAATTATTGGGAAATACTGGGAAACAAGGATCTAGGTGCTAGTCAGAGGAAGCAGGCCACAACAGCCAAGCCCTGCAAAGACAAGAAGTGTCTTTAGCTCTGTTTGTCCTCACCTCCTCCCTAGGGTTTTGTCTTCTGGTTGTTACAGGGTACGCAACTCTCCTGTGCCATACTCTCTCTGGCACTATGTTCTGCCCTGTCAAAGGCAAAAAGCTTGGGGTCAAGTGATATGAACTGAGAAACTGAGGCCTGCAAGACCTTGAGGTGGCTCCTTCAAACTGGTCCTCTCAGATATGTAAGAGACCATGAGGAAACGAGGCTTTCTGTGCACGTCTGTCATCCCGATTGTGAAAACAGTACCACGTCTATATGAAACTTTGTGAAACTGTGCCTTGAGATGACTGTAGTGTTTTTTAATTATACTTCAGGCAAGTATTCAAATTATACATACACACAACAATATTACATATAAATTCACATACATGTGTATAGATATTGGTTAATTTTGTACATGCCTTTTGGTCAAAATTATATAGCATGTACAATAATAATTACAAATGAATTCTAATGACATTGAAGAAGTTTTCAGGTATGAATTTCTATAAAAGTTATCAAGTAAAAAACAGAAGTATATTATAAATATGCACTGGGCAGAATACTTATAAAATATTTAAGATTAATAACATGAAATTACTTTATAATCATAAAAATCATTTCTGACTTATCTCTATAACGTTGGCAAGAACTCAGGGTGATGTTAATATTCAATGTTGATAGAATGTTGAAATGGGAATTCTTTTACCACAGGTGACAGATAAGCAAACACCTTGAGAGAACAGCCCAGATCTGTGATAAGATGCTCACGTGTAAACACACCTGGGGATAGTTTCCAGAACTCCAGAATTTTATCTGAGGATTGTCACCAAATGTGAAAAGATGAAAGATTTAAATGTTCACAGCCGTTCTGCTGAAGCAGTCAATAAAAACAATTTTCATCTCACCTACAAAGGCAAATACAGGTATGTTGTTTAAATTTACGTTTATGTTTAATTTTACATATGTGGGTGTTTTGCCTGCTTGTATGTATTTACACTATGCACGTGAACTACCTAAAAGAAGGCATCAGATCCCTTGGAACTGGAGTTACAGACACCTGTGAACCTCCTGTGGGTGTAGGACTCAAATCTGGATCATCTAGAAAAGCAGCAAGTGCTCTTAAGTGAGGAGCCATTTCTCCAGCCCCTGTGTTGTTTAAAATGGATTCTTCTGAGTCTCAATGTGTCCTGCACTCCCATTGTGTCCCAGGATGGGAGAAGACACAGTCATTCAGATAGCCCTGAAGGAGCTCTGTAAGCAGGAACGGTTTTAGACAGGGATGCTCCATTGGAGAAGAGATCAAGGAGGAAGTCAACAGGAGGGCTAAGGTGAGATAAAGTTCGGCAGAGGAATGTGAAAGTGTTTTCAGGAGAATAGGACTGCTTCCACGTCGGTGTCGAAGAGTCCTGTAGGTGAGACGTGGGAGGTGAGATGAAAAGGCTTTAATAATCAAAGAGTTTCAAATGCTTCGCAGAACGCAGCAGGAGCTGTAAAACTGTGAGCTAAGTATAGCTAACCCTGTAATTCCCGCTTTCCGTGAGTTTTATGGATCTTCAACAATGCACTCACGTAGATGAGGCTTTCTGAAGTGAAGGTTTCAAGATAACCCGACCATGCGCAGTAACGGAGACGCATGCACGCTTTTAGGACGACTGTACTCATCACTCCTCACTTCTGCAAAGTCTTCTGACATAGGTGGTTAACATCTCACAACAGGAAAACACAGGCCTATTCCTCTGCCTTACTGTCTTAACTGCATGATACCGGGCACTGCCTATCACTGACACCTCCTCACAGACATGCACTTTAGAGGTTCTAGGTACTAGCACTATTTCTTCCGCGTTGCGGTTTTTCTGTATTCTGGCCATATTGTATTCCCTAATGTTATATGCTAGCTTTCATGTTATCTTTGTCTTAGAAATTCTTCAAGGGTGCCAAGCTTTATTCACAGAATCATGTATTAGACACCAAGGTATGTGAAGCAGCCAACCAAGGTGATATAAGACACTGACAAATCTTGGAGTGCCAATGCATGCTGGGATTGGTGATGTATGTCTATACCAACCCTCAGAAACCTGAGACAGCAACTTGGAATACATAGTGAATTTGAGGCTAGCCTTGGATACAGAGTGAGAGTCTGTCTAAACAGATAGATGACAGATGGATGAATAGGTAGATAGATAGAGGATCAATAGACATATAAATTGGGTTGTATTTTTGTGCTAAAAATAAGAATGGTCTTAGGAAAGTTTTTCAGAAGAGCAAATGATAATAACATGCTCCCTTTCTAAAAAGATGGACGACAGCTATCATGACGGCACATGCAACATCTACAGCTTTGAAACCCAGCATGCAGGTAGAATGCTCCTTTTCTTGGACCAGTCCTAGAAAGTTTATAATAGCAAGGGGTGGACTGCATCACGGGACTGTGTTTCATTCTGCAGCTCACTAGTGATGCCCGAGTTCAGTAAATACCTATCAAGTACCTTAGCTGCAGCTCAGGGCTTATCCTGAGCTCAGCTGCCTGCGGCTGGCTTGGATGTGACCTCTAGACTGCCATCAAAAGACACTATTTAGTAGTGATTCAAGGTTAACCTGCTTCTCCATAATCAGGAGATATAAAGTGTCTTTGGAGTATAGAACTAGGGGTTGAAGGTATGATTGGGCACGTAAGTGTTCCTAGTACTCATGGTGGATGAGAGTTCGGTTTTCAGTGTTTCTGTTGGGCAACACACAATCCCTGTGACTCCAGATCCAGGGCATCTGACGCCCTCTTCTGGACTCTGTGGGCATTGCACACACATGTGCACTTACTCTCCCCATATGCACATAATTAAAAATAAGTTTGGCAATGCATAGATCTAAGTCATCTAGTTCTGGAAAACTGTTTTGTCCAAATACATGTGCCTTCTTCCATTGTGGGTGTTAAATAACCCCAGGGCTGCTGCCCTGAGTCGGGAAGAGAAAGATTAGTATTTGATTGGTGCCGTGTCTCGAATGCTCCAGCTTTCTTTGTCCCTGTCATGACATTTTTCTCACATTGGAGGATAATAACCTCTTAAAACGTTCATCCAGGCTGGACTGTCACGCGTAGACGTCTATCATGCATCCTAATAACTCCCTTTATCACATGACCCCACCTCCTTCTGTGACGCACAGCGTGCCCTATATTCTCATCCCCCTTAATCCATCCCTATAGGACTGTCCCAGGTTTCAACCTATCCCTGTGTGGAAAGCCCCTGTTGAACCAACCTCATAAGCCTAGGATATGGCAGGCAGGATGCCCGGATGACTTCCTGCAGACACATTCCTTACCATAGATAAACTACCAACATAGTTAGATGGAATAAGTAGAGAAGGAGTGGACACGATTCATTATGACCTCCACTTACCTGAGGCACCCAGGGAGCCTCTGCTGTTTACATTTTAAACAAGGCATTGGTGTGTTATGAAAGATGTGTTCCTCATTGTGTTTAATTAGGTGAGAAATAGGTAAAGGGGCATAAAATGAAGTTATGGTTTTAACCAAACAACAATAATTACACGTTGCTGAAGCAGCCACATTTTAATGTTAAGGGTTTAGTGAATCCAGTGAATTGTGACATGGATCGTAAAATTTTTTTAGAAAAATCACACATTTTGAGTTTAAGGAAAAAGAGAGCTTTTTTGTAGAATACTGGGCCAAAGACGTTCCTTTTATGTACAAACAATAGGAAAAAAAACTTTCTTTTTTATAAGGCTTTTACTTAATTACTTCCCTTTCACTTCTCTTATTTATAAATGAATATAAAACAACAAGAACAGAACCAAATTAGCGAACCAACTGTGGAAACAATCTGCGCACTTTGAGGTGGTGACCACAGGGCACAAATGCCAGGTCCTCATGCAAAGCAAAGCTATGATTTGCTGCTACAAAAGCCTTTAAAAAGAAAAATGGATTCCGCGGATGTGAAAAGGGGGCTGAAGGGGAACATGTGGCAAGGGGTTTACCGTAGCCCTGCTAATGGATTCCCAGCCTCCTGGCCCTAAATGCAGCATTACTGGCAAATGGACAGCACCTCTGCTGCACTCATGACAAGCCGGGAAGTAAAGAACTGTGCACACCACAGGCTGACAGAATTGGAGGGTTGGGATAGGGAGTTCAAGAGCAGACTTAGGGTGTCAGTGACCAAAACAACAACAGCAACAATAATAAACAGAATCCAACTCAGTGAAATTGGCTTTCTGTTTTGTTTTTCCACATTTGATTGGAACATATTAGTAAAAAGTCCCCTGGAGGAAAAGTGCCTCGTTCTCAAACTGACTACAAACCTTAGTATTGTGATGCAATCAGAGCACGCATGACATTTCTGTACTGTTTCTAGGAACCTCGACATTGCGCTCTGCTTTGTAAGAGATTTTTTTAAGAAAAGGTGGACTCAGACCCAGTTCCTGTTTATGAGATAACGAAATGAGGAGAGAGAAGGAGGGAAAGGGCGAGAGGGGGGAGGAAAAGGAGAGGGAGAGAGAGAGACAGACAGAGAACTGTCTGGTTAGGCAAGTGCTCCTATGAGGTTTGCTAACAGCTTGGCAGAATCATCTGCTGGGAGAGAAGCTGATAATTAGACGATTAGACTGTGCTGTGCTGGAGCTTGAAATAGAAACACTCCCAGAGGCTCATGGGACAGGTCTGAAGGCCTCAGACGATGGTGGGACCCTCAGGAGGGAGAGCCTAGCACACTGAATGAAGAGGGGGTCATTTGAGGGTGACCACCCTTGATCTAGTCATGTGTCTTCTGCTTCCTGATCTCTGTCATAGGAACAATCGCCACTACGCGCCCCCTCAGGCACTGGCTTAGCTGCTCCAATTATCATGTCTTCCCGCCATGACGGACTAAGACCCTTTCAAACTGTGAGCTCATATTTATTTCCTCGTTTGAGTTGTGTCTGTCAGGATTGTCGCTGCATCAACTATAAAGGGAATTAAGAACTAACAGGTACTGACAGTAAAGTTCTTGCTATAATAGATTTAACAAGTGTTTCTTAGGTGTCTAGACTCTACTTGCAGGAGGAGTGTGGAAGTTGGAAGACAAGGGAAAAGGAAGCCCTAGAGTGGTAGAACAATATTTTAACAGATCGTTCTCCATGATGTCAGGAAACCATGGTGCTAAGAGAAATGCAGACGGCAAAGAATAAAAGTGGTCTGTGTAACATGAGGGCCTGCTCGTTCTGTCCTGCCCGGTTCCCACAGCTGGCAAGTCCCAAAGGCAATCACACAGAGGTCTCCATAAGATTATAAACTGTTTGGCCCATTAGCTCAGACGTCTTGCTAAGTTATATTAACCCATTATTCTTATCTATGTTAGCCACAAGGCTCGGTACCTTTCTCAGCAGGGCAGATCACATTTTGCTTCTTTGGTGATCTGGGCAGGAGTGCGGAGGGAGCTTCCTGCTTCCCAGAATTCTCCTGTTCTCCTCTCCCCGCCTCTACTTCCTGTCTGGTTGACCCACCTATACTTCCTGCCTGGCCAATCAGCGTTTATTTGAAACATGATTGACAGAATACAGACAATTCTCCCACACCAGGTCTAAGAAGGAAAGAAGGATCCCATGGGAAGAGAACAGAGACCATTTATGGAACACTTTGGTGCCAAAGACTGCATCTTGCCCACATGCTAAAACTGTGGGAGCTGCGTTCCAAACTCATTTATCTGGTAGAGGGCTGCAGTATGGCTCACCTCGTTTTTAATTAAGACTTTCATATAGTGTGCTTTGATTATTTTCAGCCCCTTCCCTAACACCTTAACCCCTTCCCCCCCAAGATCCACCTTCCTCACTTCCCAACTAGCCCAAATCTATGTCCTCTTAAAAGAAAATGAGTATAGTTTCTGAGTTTCTATTACCCATATAATCGTGGGTATGTGGCCGCTCAGTGGAGAGCATGGCAAACACACCAGGAGTTATTCTCCCCCAGCAGTCATTGTTTACCAACATCCCCTTAGCTAGAGTTGGGACTTAAGATCACCTCCCCTTCTGGTTCTTGGACTTTGTATGCCCAGATCTTGTGTGTGCTGTCACACCACTGTTCCTGTGAGTGGTTATCCTGCTGTAATGGGAGAATACTGTTTCCTTGGAGTCATCCACCATCTTGGCCTTATATTTTCCCTCCTCTCCCATATTGATCTGTGAGCCTTGGTAGGCTGTGATATAGGCATCTAATTTGGAGCTGAGAATTCTGCGGTGTTTCGTGCTTGGTACTTGGGCCTGTTGGGGGTATCTGTGCCAATCACCAGCTACTGCAAATAGAAGCTTCTCTGACGAGGACTGACAGGTGCACTAGTTTATGGGATGATAAGTCATTAGGAGTCCGTTTAATAGCATATGGATTTAGCAGAATCACAGTGGTAGATTCTCCCCTGGGGCCTATGACCTCTATAGCCAAGGGTTCTTGGCTGCAATATTGATCCAAGGTATGGGTTAATTTTTGAAGCAGTACCTCAATCCAACCAAAAAGTGTAGTGTGGTCCATGTCTTTTGTTAATAATGTGTTCACAGCACTATTATTATTTTGTAATAGAGATTATGTTGGCCTGGTAGCTATGACAATCAATTGCAGCAATGGCCTGGTCTTTGGTAACAGGAATAGAGCTAATGACTCATTTTAGCAGACAGAAAGAGGGGAAAGTTACAGGACCTTCGCCTAGGACTCCATTCCTTCCTGCCCTCTCCCAGTTGATAAGGCTCTTGGAAGATGCTCAGTGTATAGGTTGTGGAATATCACCCGAAGGTCAGACTCCATTATGCAGCCTCCATGAGATCATCATCTAAGTGCTTGGTTTGCCAAGTTGAACTTTTCTGGGATACTACTTTTGTCTGTTGGTGCCCTGCCTGGGGTGATTAGATGTTTGCTCATATTGCTTCAGGAAAAGTTAATGCAACACAGGAGATTTTAAGAGAGCATAGCGTTCAAGCTGTGGCATGGCTGTCACTGGTTCCAATTAGTGAGATCCAAAATGAAAACCAAGCAGATGAGCAGAAAGAGATATTGGAAAAGTGCAGTTTGGGATGTGTGTTTAACGCTGGACTGAGAGCAAGCTTGGAAAAGTGATTGGTAGCTGTTAATGGGATGATTAACAGATCAAAGAGAAAATAGGAGTTTGGCACCAAGACAATAGGAAAGATGATTTGAGGGTGAGACTCCCCCAGTGGAAGGTCCCAGGTTCTAAAAACGCAAACCTGTTTGAAAAACTTCTTTCAAGAGAGAAAGTCCATCAGAGTTCTTTGTATGAAAAAGGCTGTACAGAGAAGTGTTCGGGAGGGTCAGCAGCATCCTAAGCTGCACTTAGAGGCCACTGTATCTGCAGCCGAAGTCTTGAGATGGACAGATAATATATGGCAACATAGGGTCCCTCTAGGGAAGTGTTGGTCAGGGAGGGCAAATCTATGAAGGATGTCCTGGAAGTGGAATGACAGATAGTTGATGGCTGTCACATGGGTGCTAGGATCAGAAAGGTAGTCTTAACTACTGAGTCATCTTTCCAGCCCCTAAACTGTGGAGGCTTTTTAAGTTGAACCAACTGCACTTTGCATTGTAACATGATCATGATCCTATAGGGAGCAGAAGAATGCTATCTATGGCTTGAAAGTTACATTTCTGGAACAGGCTTATCCAAGGCTGATTTAATAACAGAAAGGAAATGGCATTTCGAATACAGCTGCATTAGAGACGCACTTCTGCATTATTAGTGTAAGGAAGCTCTATTGGAGTTGGTGACACAGGTACAAAGGTTAGAATTTTAAGTAGTTAGAAAGATAGGTTAAACGTAGTAGATGCTCTTGACTGGCAGAGTAACCAACCAGGAAGAGATCTACCTTGGTTGGAGGCCCGGAAAATCAACATCACTTGTCTTCTAAGTGCATGCAGATGGATTCATGGTTGGTAACCAATCACATGGAAGCTGACACTAGAGAGATGCATGGGATAGTAAGCATCTAACACATGACTGAAGGTCCCAATTCTTATGCCCAACTTCAGTTTGAGGTCTTGATTCATCCTCAATATAACCTTCTGAAGTAGGCGGGGGTAATTCACCAAATCAAGGGATTAAGGCAGATAAGAAACTACGTGCTAGAGGCACCTGCCTCAGAAGAGATTGGTGACTATCGGAAGCTAGAGGGCTCCTGCAAAGATCTTGGTAGCATCCCAATGAGCCCAAGATGATCGCTTTATCTTCAGTTATCTTAGAGGCAAAGGGTTTCTTTGCCTAGTACCTCTTCTCACTGGTAAATATGCAAATATTTGTTATCAATCTACTTCGGGAGAATCCCGCAAAGGAGAAAGCAGCATACTACACATCCCTCCTAAAAAGCAATTTCCAAATGGCCTGGCTTTGAATTTCAAAGTCAAGGCAGCTCAGAATGTGTGGGTTTGGAAAGCAGGCCCCGTGCACTGCGTTGAAGTTGGGGTGTTTGTAAAATATGGCCAGAGCCTCTTTGCTTGACGTAGTGTCCTTGCTTGTGGTCAACTGTCTTTCAAATTCATGTACATTGTTTCATGATTAAATCCAGATTGCCTTCTAACTAGTTCAAAAGCTAAAGCAGAAAACTGTTGGGAACAGAGAGATGACTCAGCTTGCTGCAGAGGCGTGAGGAGCTGGATCATCTCCAGCCTCTGTGAAACAGCTGAGGATGCTGGCTGCATCTATAGTCTCACTGTTGAGGAACTGAAGATGGGAGAGATCCTCAGTTTACTGACCAGTCAGTCTAAGCCACAATGATGAGTCCAAGGTTCATGAGAGACCCTGTCTTAAAAATTAAGGTAGATCTGAGCTCCCAAGGTCCAAATGAGGAGCAGAAGGAGGGAGAACATGAGCAAGAAAGTCAGGACTGCGAGGGGTGCAACCACCCACTGAGACAGTGGGGCTGATCTATTCGGAGCTCACCAAGGCCAGCTGGACTGGGACTGAAAAAGCATGGGATAAAACTGGACTCTCTGAACATGGCAGACAATGAGGGCTGGTGAGAAGCAAAGGACAGTGGCCCTGGGTTTTGATCCTACTGCATGTACTGGCTTTGTGGGAGCCTAGCCTATTTGGATGCTCACCTTCCTAGACCTGGATGGAGCGGGGAGGACCTTGGACTTCCCACAGGGCAGGGAACCCTGATTGCTCTTTGGACTGGAGAGGGAGGGAGAAAGGAGTGGGAGGAGGGGGAGGGAAATGGGAAGCGGGGAGGAGGCAGAAAATTTTTTCAATAATAAAAAAAATTAAGGTAGAGAGTGATTGATGAACACAGGCTGCTTTGAATTCTAGCCTCCAAATACACAAACCTAAACAGAGACACACGCACACAGAGGCACACACACCTCCCAAAATAACAATAGCAACAGTAAAATACACAACCCAAATAGGAGTGCCAGTTAAGATATCAGAATTATATTTCGTTTTCCCCAACTCAATGTTTAAGCTCCTGAGTTTTATAGAACTGTGTTAAAGATATCTTAAAATGTTTTTTATTTACTTTCCAGTTTAATCTTAAATGTCTTAAAATTACTATTTCCCAATGATCAAAGCTACCAAATTATTAATTGTTTTCCTGCTCTTGAAATGAGCAGTTTTAAAAGGCTTACTGCGAAGGTATGTGATTTAGAGCCTCACGGTTGGCTATGAACCCAACGCTGGCGTATCGAGTAGATGATGGAAGTGGCTGTAGAGCTCTGGTTACCAACATACCATCTGCTCCAGCGATGAGCAGGCCTTCCACACCCAGATCATCGCAGCTAGCGAAGGCCCCTAGGAATCTCTTCTACATCATCCGGCACTTGTGTGCGTTAGCCATCCTGTAGACATGCCTGCCTACTCCTGATTTACAAATTATGTCTGCTCTTCCTTTCTGCTCTGGCACACTTCCCAAACAAACCACCAGCGTGCTCCTACACACCTGCAAGCCATTAATCAAGGGCGGTCATTTGGATTCCTTCAAGAAATCAAAGGTTCTCAGCCGTAAACTTTGAAAAAAATAAAAGGAATATCTTGTTGAGGTTTTTGTTTTCAGAAATGCAAGGTAATGGCCGCAAATTAATCTGAAATATTCATCAAAACAAACAAAGAATTGGAAGGTCAGAGAGAAGGGAGAACAAACAAATGTCTGTAATGTGTATTAGTCGGAACTTCAATCCCAAACTTCTGTCCAAATAAAAAGAGAAACAATAATAATTTCACCCAAAATAATGACTTCAGAATTCTAAGTTCTATAAGAAAATCACTGCATTTAACTAATTTTCTCAAAAAAGTTGTATCAATGTTGGCGAATTTTGGTTTCTACAAATGATCATACTTTTCCCGAGGGCTTTATGAAAACGAAGGTCAGCCTTCTTTACACCCCTCCATGTAATAGCATAACCAACAACTCTCTCTTAATCTGCAGACTCACCCTCTCGGGGAAGTCCAGGCTGAAAAGCTGCTGTGCGGCTGGTTGACTGCAATACACTTCTGTCTCTGAAAGTGCAATCTTGGGTCAACAGCTTCTACCCCTGGTCACGGTCCCACGTGCACCAGGCCTGGCATCGGCTGCCTGAGAGCACACACAAGCTCATGCAGCCCTGCCTTCCGTGGCCTGAGAGCACACACAAGCTCATGCTGACCACAAGTTCAGGAGTCATTGGGAAGCAGGGTTCACATCTTTAGAAACTAGTTTTGGGGTGCCTGGGAGCCTATTTATATTCTGGAAGGGTAGAGTTTTGAGGATGTCTTTATGACTTCCGGCACCTCTTACCTGTGACTGTGACTCTGGGTACAGCCAGGAGCCATTTCTTAAGTGCTGTGTCATCTCTGCACTGTTTTGTAGCCCCTTTGTTTTTTAGCTCTGGCCCCAGTGGCTCATATCAGCCTCAGACTCAGCCCTTGACAAGTGTCTGGTAGGAGTCCTCTGAGGCAGTAACTGCACAGAAACTATAGCTGTCACTAGAAACGTCTGGGGAGTTTTTCTTTCACCCCCTACAGCTGTAACCCAAGAACTTGCAGGTTGTGATTTTTTTTATTAAGTGTTTCTTTTCACCGGGTCCCAAGCCAGACCTCAAGAGCTCCTTAGATCTTCTGAGTCCGTTCCTCTAAACCCTTGCCGACACAGCTCTTCTTCATGTCTATAAAATCAATTTCTTTTATGATCATTTAACCTGTATTCTGTAATTCTTAAAATCTCTCTTTTCTAACTTGGCCATCACCACATGTACTGTGTCTTGACTATATACTTTAAACCAATGAAAACTCAAAATGAAAAAGGAGAATATGTCTTATATAGTCTTGCATAAATTGATTTTAGGGGTTTTGTTAGTTTTTTCTTGTTTGTCCCCCTTCTATCATAAGAAATACCCAGCAGCTGAAGGTCCGGGGAGAATAGGAGACATTTCATGAGAGTCAGCCCCAACCAATACGTAACAACAGGACAAGACAATTTCTGCTGCTCCTATCAGAGTTCTGTGGGCTTGAAGACCCATGAATATGATGAAAAAATAAATGTCTTTATTCTGAGGTGTTTACAACACAGCACTATTTCCACAAGACCTAGGTATGAGAGCATAGAGGCTAATTCGCTTTGATGAAGACAGGGGACTTGCATTTAGGTCTTCAAAGGAAAATCCAGGATGCCTCTTATTCTGATATGACACCCGACAATTTGGTAAACCTAATCATTGGGGGTACAGAAGAACTACAAATTACTAAAAGCTAGCATATAATTATGCTAATATGCTGGAATAATTTTAATCACCACAGCCAATTGTATGTCATTATCAACAGCCTGTGAAGTGTGATAATTAAATATGGAGAAGTCACCCCCAGGTAAGAGCAGAGTGATGTATGTTGGGTTTGTGACTTGGGTTTCTGAGTAGCAAGCAGGTCTCTGACCTAGGTCCCCAGGTCACAGTGGTGTGGTTTATGTTGGGTGTCTGACTCAGGTGCCCAGGTTGCAGTGGTGTGGTTTATGCTGGGTGTCTGACTCAGGTGCCCAGGTCTCAGCGGTGGGTTTATGTTGGGTGTGTGACTCAGGTTCCCAGGTCACAGAGGTGTGGTTTATGTTGGGTGTCTGACTCAGGGCCCCAGGTCGCAGTGGTATGGTTTATGTTGGGTCAGTGATTATCCAAGTTAGCTTTGACTGCCAACTTGGCACAGCCTAGAGTCACCTGAGAAGGGGGTCTCAATTGGGAGATTACCCAAATCATAATGGTCTCTTTAGTGTGTTTGTGAGGAATTTTCTTCAGTGTTAGTTGATGATGGAGGGCCCAGTCCACTCTGGAAACACCATTCCCTGGGAACATGTAAGAAAGGCAACTGAAGAGGTGAGGAATCCCACCAATGTTCCTCTATGGTTTCTGTTCAAGCTCTGACAACCCAGCTCCCTCAGTGTTGGACTGGCTGTAGCCAGTAAGTGGAAATAGCGCACTCCTCCACTAAGGTGCTTTAGCTCAGAGGGAGAAAAGCCGGACGTAAACCGATGCTAGCGGATGGGGTGCTGCGGATGGGAGGGCAATGTGCTGCCTTTGCCTTCCTATTCTTAGGAAGGATTATGGAACCGGAAAGGCAGGGGAAGACGCAGAGCTTAATGTGCTTTTCTAATGGGAGTCGAGCGCGTGAGAAGGCTAACAATGCACAGACAATGGAGGCCCAGCATGTACGGTGACGGAGGGAAGCAAACACTCCATTGAGACCTGAGATGAGAGCATTTGTGTGATATTTTGGTTAGAATCTGGGTGTGCTTGTCTACTCAGGAAAAAGAATCAGCCGTGATTAAAGTAAGGCCAGAACAACTAAGGTGAAGCCTGTGTTCCATGGAAACAATGGACACTGATCGAGATGGGTCATAAAAAAAAAAAAAAAAAACCACTGTGATTAATGAGGCTAGAACATTTCTGATGAAATCTTCTGCCCCTCCTGCAGATCAGCACAAAGAAACGGTGGGCCAGGAGGAGCAGGCTGCATCTCAGACTGGCAGTCAAATTCTATAGTACGTCAGAGTCCCCCATACGCTACTGGTTTTGAAGACATGAAAGCTGTAAAATTGTAGGGGATCTGGAAAGCGGCTGAGGACCCTGAGGCATGGCCACGGTCTTTGTGCCACGCTTCAGAGAGACCATGGGTGAAGGTGCCATCTGTAGACTGTTGTAGATGCCAGGACTCTGAGACATCTGTCAGAAGCAAAGGCACAAGTGGGCCTGGCTCAGGTCTGAGACAAGCTGTGAGGGCTGGGGGTGGCAGAGCGGGAGAAGCGCAGCTGGCTGTCTACGCCTTGCGAAGGCCATTCAGTGAGTGAGTCCCAGATGTTGGACACTGAGCTACAGAATTTGATTTACACTGCTGGATCTTTTGATTCCATCTGATTGGCTTTTTATGCCCTGGCTCTTCCCTTTTGGAATAAGAAAGCATGGAATTTGGTTTTATTTTATAGAAGCCCGCTTAAGAGACTTTGGGTTTTAAAGATAGCTGGGACTTTTGAAGTGTTTGAATTTTTAAAGACTGGAACTTTTACAATATTAATGTGAGATCTTGGGGGACAAGAGGTGGAAGGCTATGGTTATAAGGTAGTGTGTTTGTGGGTCAAGTTGACAAGGGATAAAGTGTCCTACTTAGCTTTACCTGTTAACTTGATACAGCCGACAGTTTCCTGTGAAAGGAGTCTCAATGGAGGGGCCGTGCAGATCAGGCTGACCTATGTCTGTAACAGGTTGCCTTGATTATTAATTCATGCGGGAGGGCCTCGTCCATTTCCAGTGGTGCCATTTCCTAGGCCGGTTGCTCTAGGCTGTGCAAGAGAGCTAGACAAACACGCCGGAGAGATTTAACAAGCAGCCTTCCTCCATGCTTTCCCATGCCAGTTTCTGCGGGCTGTGTGGCTTGTTTGACTGTGATTTGTTTTGCACTTGATACAAACCTACACAGATCTGGGTAGAGGGAGTCTTAACTTTATAAATGCCTCCATCAGATTGGCCTGTGATGCATTTTCTTGACTATGATCGATGTGGAAGGACCCAGCCCACTGTGAGCGATGCCATCTCTGCGCAGATCATGCTGAGTTGCTTAACAAAGCAGACCAAGTGAGCCAGAGAGCACAAGGCAGTAAGCAGCATCCCTCCGGGGCCTTTGTTTCAGTTCCTGCTTCTGGGTTCTTGATTGCTTGCCCTGATTTCCCACGATGATGGATTCCAAGCTATAAGATGAAACGAACGCTGCTGTTTCCCACACGTTTCTACTCATGGGGTCTGTCACAGCTATAGCAAGCAAACTAGCACCCTCAGCTGGTGGCTCACAACCATCTGTTAGGCCAGCTTCAGAAGGATCTACTTCTTTGACCCGCTGGCGTATCAGTACCTACATATAAACATGCTCACACAGATACACACACACTTAAAAATGAAATTAAAATTAACAACAGCCTACTTACTGCAATAGGAAAGGACATCACTGGGCAATACACACTGGAACCTAATGGCAGGATAGCTCATGGCTCGGTCTCTATAAAGACTTCCACTTACCCTAGCCCAGCTCCTTAGGGAAACTCAAAACCCATTTTCCACAGAAAGTGATAGAGAAAGTACCCTATCCTAACCTATAGGTTGCGAGGTTCATGAAAATCATAATAGCAACCAAATGTCCATGTTTCACCCAGAATCCTATTTCTCCCAACCACTGTGTATGTCAGGCTAGACTATGTTCTGGAAAGAAAGGATGGATGGGACACAAACATGGCCAGGTATCTATGCCAACTACATGTTAATACATGTATTACAGCTTGGGGACCCCAATAGGAACGTAGACCCAAGTTAAATGTCACAGTTACGTATCTATCCTCTAAAATGCATGCACTGTAGGAATGGAGTTCTTTGCCTTCCCGAGTTTCCATGCTCTAGGAAGAAACACACATTCCTATAGTTACCTAAGGAAGAAGCCTGGAAGCGGTTTAGAGACTTGGCTCCAGTCCTTAGCACTGTTCTATCTTCATAACTGATTGAGATTCAGCTAGGACAGAATTGTGCTCCCTCAATAACCTATTATAGAGAACTATTCCCTCAGTGTTACTCTAAAGCAGTTTACAAGTGTAAAACAGCACAGCACTAGCACCTTACAGCAAGGCTGGAATTACACGGCGGGTCAGCACCACCGGATCTCTTCTAGGATTTCTGATGGAAGACACAACCGCAGCCTGCATTCTCCAACTCATGTGTCACAGCCGTGGTGTGATTCAAACGTGGAATTTCTGTTTACGTATCTGTCCTCATCTCTGATATTCTTCTGTCTTGATTGTAAGGCCTTGATGAGGACACCCAGCCTGCCCTGATGACTCAACCTCGCTTCTCCATCTCAAGGACACGGCACATCTTCAACGTCTTTTGGTTGTTGTTGTCATTCTTGCTGCTGCTGTTATGTATGTGTATATATTGTGTATATGCTTGTTATTGTTTTAGTTTTGGTTTACTATGAAAGGTTAAATACTCACTAGTTCTAGGAATAAGAAAATGGACACTTGGGGTTGTTCTTAATCTAGACTGCAACAGTGTTCACAATAGATTGCTAATTAGCTGGGTATAAAAGTCATACACGCTATAGTCTCTCATATGTTTTGAGCATTTTCCCTTATGTTCAGGTTCCAAAGCCACAATGTCATTCAGATCTGTGCATTGATATAAGCCTGCCTTCTCTTCCATTAAAGAATTATTAAGAATCATTCCTTGGGAGGTCTTGTCTATTTCCCCTCCCCAGGGGCATCCATGTATCTCTATCAGTTACACAACTGGCTTAATAATAAGTGAAAATCAACTTGCCATTATTAGAAGTTATCTCTAGAATATAAGCATGGCTACTATTCTAGGTTTAAAAACTACTAAACTCGAATTCCAAGAATTCTTATTTTTTTTAAATTAATTGATTTATTTGTATTTTATGTAGATAAATGTTTTGCCTACTTATATGTCTGTGTGAGGGCATCAGATCCTTTGGAGTAGGAGTTCTAGATAGTTGTGAGCTGCCATGTGAGTGCTGGGAATTGAACCCCGGTCATTTGGAAGAGCAGCAGGTACTCTTAACCACCGAGCCCCAGCCTATTTAACTTTGAGTCTTATTCCACGGAGCTTTTGACTTAACTCCATGCTCTCTCTGCCGGGAAAATGGCTTCAGCACAGATTAGCAGAGGCTCAGCCCCTCCCTCTCAGAACTTGCTGGATTGTTTCTCAGCTATTTAACCCGAGTCAAGGGGAAAGAAAGTGGCACACCACAGGTGTGAGAAGACAACAGGAGTCACAGAACTGGCTGTGACAAGGGCTTTGTGGGAGAGCCTGGAGGTGTCTGCTGTATCTCATACTAGCCTTTCTCTCTTCGAATGAAGCTGGTGGCAATCCATTTCATTACAGGGTGCTAAGTGAACAATTAATTATGCCGTTAGTGAGCTCTGGTCGAAGTTTAAATCCTTCTTTTAATATTCACTTGATCTGTCTCAACAGCACAGGATTCTGCGATTTTCAAAATCATAAATGAAATTTCTAATATAAGAATCTACCGTACATATGAAAGATATATTAAACTTTGAATAAAAGGAAACATTTCTCAGTCATTTCAGAGTAAATGTTACCCAAAGATATAAAATGTAGAAACTCAATAAAAGAAATCAGGACAGGACAATATATTAAGAGAAATACCAGGTGCTGGAGCAATGGCATAGTAAGCAAGAATGCCTAGTTCTCTCTCTCTCTCTCTCTCTCTCTCTCTTGTTGTTGCTTTGTTTTTCAAGATAGAGTTTCTCTGTAGCTTTGGAACCTATCCTGGAACTAGCTATTATAGACCATACTGGCCTTGAACTTCACAGAGATCCACCTGCCTCTGCCTCCCAAGTGTTTGGATTAAAGGCTTGTGCTGCCACCGCCTGGCAAGAATGCCTATTCTCTTACAGAGGACCTGAGTTCAATGCTTTCCACTCATGTCTAACGGCTTAAAACTGCCTATAACTATAGTTTCTGAGAGGTGTGCCCTCTTCTGGCCTCCATGAGCACTACACTCACATGCATAAACACACACTTGACACAACCATATGCATATAATTAAAGACAGAAATAGTGGAATCTGTAAAATAAATATAATAACTTTCACAACATGATGTATAAATAAGAAGGAGACAGTAAAGGAAGAATTACAAGAACAAGAAGAAAACAAAGCCACAAAGCAGGAGCAGAATTAACTAGCAAACACACTCCAATCCAGGTGTTGCTTGGAGTCCTTGCATGCACGAACACTTAAGAAAAAGTAGTATAACAAATATGCTTAATTCCATTAACTCAGGCACGTGACCTTGGTGCTCACTCTGAGAGTGAACAATTATGATAGATAGATTGCATTATAATTACTATCTCAATCTATTCATCCCCCAAAAAAAAGAAAAGAAAAAGAAAAAAAACTGTATAAAGCCATAAAATCTTTATGGTGTTACACAGCTGAGATAAAGCACCAGAATGGGATATTCGATGGAAATAAATGAGGTAAAAGGCATTTCACACAACCCTTGCTCTGCCCCCCTCTCAGTTACTATTGAAGGAAAAAACAGACTCCAGACTCATTCAAAGTAGATCAGCGGATAAAACTGTCAGACTGTCATTGCTTCTGGGGTTATTGCCTGGGAGAGCCACGTGTAAATAGTATCTTCGTGCTCCGGGGAATCTCAATCCCATTATTTATTCCTTATACTTGAGCAGCAGTGGTAGCTGGCAAATAGTAAAATTAGAGCATCGGCATCTTCTAGTTTAAAAGTGAAGGGATAGTGAAAAAGACAGAAGATCTGTTTTTCTCTGTCGTCTCAGCCTTCTTCAAAGAACGTGGGACTTTCGTTAACTGACACTCACAAAAAAATGTTTGCAGTCAGAGGCCAATTTCATGCCTTCTTTCCTAACCTTTTCTCTAGCAAATGACTAATAAATACAGGAAGCACAAGTCTGGGGCTGTTTGACAGGGGAATCAGTGTCTACATGGCAGCCACATATGAAGCAGTCTGCTCGCGGCTTGTCAGAGAGGCAGCCTCACCTCAAGGTCAGAGACCTGCCTCATCTTCTCCTGGATATGAATCGCTTTTTAGCATATAGCTATTATTTCAGCTCCATATTTCTTAGCCTGCTCCGAAAATCTGAATAGGGAGAGTAACTAGCTTCAAGAACTGAGCAGGTAAGTAGGTGCCCGACCTTGTCCTTAACACAGAACAGCAAGCCTTCGGAGAGTTTTATTTTTGCTCTGAAGAAATACTTGCTCCATGAGACCAAAAGATGTATGGACAAAGGCACAATCTCTTAGCAGGCAGCAAAGAAGTTGCAGCAGAAGTTGGCCTCGCCAGAGTCTTTCCTTCAGGCCTTCTGAAGATGGAGAACACCCATCTTTAAAGTATGCCCACTAAGTCTCAGGACCTAGCTGCTGAAGACTAAAATCCCATTGCTCCAGACTTTGAAATATGGACCTTTAAATTCTGTTTTCAGCAAACAGGCTGGAGAGCAGGAAGCTTCTAACTTTTGTCTTATTGCTTCCCCTTCACTCTGTCTGTCTAGAAACTAAGAGTGAACAAAACTATTCTTCATAATGTACACGATCAAAAGTCCTGACCTGTAGACTCAGCTATCTGTAAAAATGAGGCATTTTTAAGCCACCAGGTTTTTTCCTGTGATCGCTTTGGAAACCCCAGGTGGAAAAAAAAATAAAGATTGATGAGAGAAACCAACATAATAAATATAGCTCCAGGCCTAGGGATATGTCTAGGGGTTAAGCACTGGTCATCTAAACATAAGGACTTCGAACCCCAAAATTATTTAAGTGCCGTGTATGTATGGTCCCCTACTTGTATTTCCTAGCCTAGGAAAACAGGGACAGGAGATACTCAGAGCAATCTATGCTGGCCACATCAGGGAGCTCAGGGTTTGATTGGGAGAGCCTGGCTTAATGAGTAAGGTGAAAGAGAGACCTAGGATCATCCCTGACATCAATCTCAGATGCCAACAAGCACAGACACCCAGGTCCCATGCACCTACACAGGTGGCTTCAGACCGCTGCACACCATAAACATGAGAATGGAGAAATAAAAACAAGGCAATAGATTTATAGCCCGGTGCCAGCACTGCATTCTTAATCCAGAGAAAGGCACACAGAGACAGCAGGAAGAGAGCGCCATTGATCAGTGCACCACACAAATGAGATGCCTGGTGTTCCCAACTTCTAACTGAGAAGCGGGATTCTTTCCCATCTGAGGAGAGATATTTAACCCATCTAGATTGGTCATTTCTCTTTTGGGCGGCTGGCTTCCGGGCAGCCAGGGGCACCTCCAAATACACTTCTTTCCATCTTTCTCTAATAGCCCTGCCCGTCCTTCCATGAAACCGCTGAGAGCAAGGGCAAAAGAAGGCGGAGGATATGATTCTCATTTTCAAGGATGAAGTGTTCGACAAGTTCATGTCCTCATTCCAAGCTCCAGTTCACTCCAGTTCTAGAAAGAGCGACCACCCTGAAGCAGCAGCAACATTTACTGGAGGCTGAACGGAGGCAGTCCAGAGGGACTTAGGGGAAGGGGTGACCTTGGCCACTAGATGTCAGCTGGCTTTAGCTTGCATTACATCATCAATTCTTAGTCAGTGATCTGAGGATACCCACAGTGTAATGGGGAATCTTTAAGGAGCGCTAGAATCCATTTGTCTCTCTTAAAAGTATGTTCAAATATATACACAGATGTGCAACTATTTCGGGAGAATTATTATTTCGGGAGAAGCTATTATTCATAGCTTCCATTAACATGGGGGAGAGAAAAAGAGAGAGGAGAAAGTCAATCAAAACAAAACAAAAACAACCTGGGGTAGGAAAACATCTGGGGGGTTAGAAAAATGGTTCCGTAGATAAAGGGCACCTGTTGTTCTCACTAAGGACTTGAGTTGGCACCCAGAACTCACACAGTGGCTCACAACCATCCATAACTCCAGTTCCAGGGAATCTGACACCTTCTTCTGTCCTTAGGGAGCGATGCACCTGGTGCACATATACACATGTAAGCAAAACGCTCACACACATAAAATGAAATAAATAATCTACAAAAAAAGAAAAGAAACAAGGCAGATGCCTGCACGTTCCTATTCCCATCAGGGCAATTTCTTTGAACCACACTTTCCCACTCTTGTTTTCCATAGAAATATTCGAATGCGCTTGATTTCCAGAGGTGGTTTTCCATCACCCAGGAGCCCAGCACACCCTGTGTCTTCCACCTGTTTCAGGCTTGTTAAACATACAATCAGCCCCTCTGGACAAAGGGCCCATTTGCTCATGTTAGTAATTCTCTTTATTCTCCCTAATCTCCAATTCTGGGTGGGTTCCCATTAGAAGGCAAGCCCATCATTACCTAGAGGGGTATACAGATTTTACAAGCACCACGAGCAACAGAAGCCTTGATCGCGCCATGGCCGCTGGTACAGAGGGATATAAACAAAAGGCTGTTTACATGCCCCCGCAACCCCCCACCTGCTGACAGCTCATGAAATGCAGTTCGCCTCTGGAAGGATTGATTCAAATTGTGACAGATTGCAGAAGGTAATAAATGTTGATAACTCACCGTAGCCTCAAAAATAGTTTTCCTACATCAGAGCAATTGTTTCTGTCCTGCACACCAATGACAAACAGCCGGTATTTGAAGCAGATGCCTAGCAAGGCTGAATAAAGCGGCTGACCACGGACGAGTACTGGACAGAATGGGGCAGAACCTACAGACAGGTGTCAGGAGGCCTGGGCAAGACACACAGCTTACCTGAGACACAGGCGTTATAAAGATAAGAGTATTGGATTAAACATTTCTTTAATTTTTAAGTCATAAAACTATTACACAAATTGAAACCTACACAGAAATCAATACCTTTAGTGGTAACTGAAGGCCAATGAGTGGCAGTGGGATGCTTGCTGAGGGGCTCACTTACTACACCCACCCCACATCTCACAACCCCAAACTGTCCTCCCTTTTCTCATTTTGCTTCGGCCTCATCAGGCTGGGTGTTCTGTCCAAATCTTGAGTTATGGTTTAGCCTTCATCCCATCACTCCGAATTCTGGCTGACTCAGCAGTCCAGCTCAGCTGTCACACTGTAACTCAAAGGCTTACAGCAGTGACAGCCTGCCCCTGCAGGGGTCCCGTGTGCCCTCGGGATTGCTGATAGGGGGTTTTATTGGCTTAATAAAACGTCTGCTGTGATTTGTTACTGTTCATTTTGAGAACAGAGTGTCAGGGGCCAAAATCGTTACAGCTTGAGATGTGTGTAGAATTCACACACTCACTCACTCACACACACACACACACACACACACACACACACACACACACACACCTGTTAGCTAAGAGGTGCAAAAGAGTACCAACAGCTGCACAGCAGAGCCAGTGAGGCTCATGAGAGACCCTGACACACAAACAAAACTGCAGAGGTTCCCCTTGGGCTTGCGGTTTGGACCTGCCTCAGCTTGCATCCACCCTGTTACCCTCCTTGCCCAGATATTTCACCTGCTAAGATTCCAGAAGCTGTTCTTGTATTGTTGATTTCTCTCACCCCCAAACTTCTAAAGGCCCAAACCTCAAAGGAACAGACTTTT
Source organism: Alexandromys fortis (assembly GCF_014885135.2). Taxonomy (NCBI): domain Eukaryota; kingdom Metazoa; phylum Chordata; class Mammalia; order Rodentia; family Cricetidae; genus Alexandromys; species Alexandromys fortis. Next base: position 1,701,272 of record NW_026068084.1, read on the forward strand.
CCGAGAATCGAGTATTTTTTCCAAATATTTACATCTCTGTTGATGTTAGGTCCACCCCAGTGAGATCCCTACCCCTGGTTTTAGCATTCACAGAAAGCACAGACTCTAGAATTAGAATGTTGCCTTCGACCGTGGCTCTGTCATTTATTGTTGACTAACTCTGAGGGACCCAGTGGGTTTCCCTGACTTTAGCTTTTTGTTTGATTCTTTGTTCGTTTGTTGTTGTTGTTGCTGTTGTTGTTTGAATCTATGGTTTGACCCACCCTGCAGGACTTACCTAAACATGCAAACATCAGTATCCAGGCCAATTCCTGGGCACAGTAAGCCCTCTGATATCATAGCTTCCCTTAGTTAATAATAAAATTATTGGTAACTTTTCAATCTAAAAACTTTCTAAGTAGACTCTAAGTGAATTCGTCAGATTCTAATTTCTACAATGAGGAAAGAACTCAGAAAATTATTTCTCTATCATATAATTTTTTTCAGTTGTCAATTATCAATTTAAATATAATAACTAGATTGAAACTATATATTATCTGATTTTCCATTCTGAATCTTCCTTTCTGCAGGCCAAGGGATGCATGCCACCTTGTGTGTCCAAGGGCAACTATGAGCATGGTCCAACCCAAAAACTGTGAACTTACTTAAAATATTATAAGGTTTAAAATTTTTTATTTACTTATTTATTTTGGTTTTGTTTTGTAACTTGGTACACAGTTGTCACATATGAAACTTGTCAATGATGACTTTTTGTGGCCATGTCAGCAGGTTTGACATGAGAAGCGGTCAGCCCAGACTACTGTCCTAAGCATGACAAACCTAAATAGTTGTCACTCGACTGCAAAATTACCAACACTGTGCTTCCAAATCCACCAGGATCAATTTACTTGTGACTATAGCTCCTGGTAAATGGGGCCTCACTGGAGAAAACCTAGTCATAGTTGCAAAAGCAAGGGAGGGAAGTTGATTTATGAACTTCGAAATCCTGGAGCAAGGTCTGTCAAGGTGTTTCTCGGTGTAAACTGCACAGTAAGCGCTGAAAGCCCAAAGATGTCCTGCTGCTGCTTCTGCCTGCACGGGCATCCCATGCATGCCCAATCCACCCTGCCTCTCCCACCCTGCCCAAACATCATATGTGTGCCTGGATCCACCCTGACTCTTCCGCACTGCCCAGACATCATATGTATGCTGGGGTCCGAGATCCACCCTGCCTCTTCTTCACTGCCCAGACATCATATGCATGCCAGGATCCACCCTGCCTCTTCCACGCTGTCCATACATCCTATGTGTGCTAGGATCCAGGATCCACCCTGCCTCTTCCACCTTGCCCAGACATCATATGCATGCCAGAATCCACCTTGACTCTTCTACCTGCGTGGACATCACATGCATGCTGGGACCCACCCTGCTTCTTCCACCCTGCCTGGACATCACGTGTATGCTGGGCTCCACCCTGCCTCTTGTCTCATCTGTATCTCACCTACTTCAACCTTGTCTCTTTTTGAAAAATAGGTTTTACTTGTGGTATCATTTCTGCTTTAGTTTCGTAATTTAAAGTCATTTCATTGTGGGACTGTAGAGATGACCACATGGTTAAGAGTACTTGCTTACTCTTGTAGATGGACTTGAGTTTGGTTTTCAGCATCCAAAATGGGCAGCTCACAACTGCCTGCAACTCCAACTTCTGTAGATCTGACACCCGCTTCTGTCTTCTGTAGGCTTTCCGTCCGCCTGTACATACCCACATTCAGACACACAGACATATTTCAGAGTAACACAACACTTTAAAATAGCACATTCGAATAGATTATATATTGATCATAGACATATTGGGGTACCCATTTAAATTTTTACCTCAGCTAAGGCCTCTGTCTTCTTCAACCTTGTTTCCATGATACCATGGTGGTGCTCAAAGAAACTCCAGATCTCAACTGTTCCTATTCTCTTCCTCCTAATAGGGATTCTTTACTATTCATTTGTAATTTATTGTTATCATTATTGGCAGTCACATATGAATTTAGGTGGGAGGGCATTTAAGCCCAGATATGGAAAAAAATACAGCCAGCTGTGTTTTTTAAGGAAGACATTCTGAGAACCACACAACCAAACAAAGCTCACAACCTCAGTGAAGTCATACTCTCTCCCCCACTCCTCCTTCTCCGAGCCCTCTCTCCCATCCTCCCTTCCATGCCCCTCTTCCAGGATCTATATAGCCCAGGCTGACCCCAAATTCTCTATGTAGCCAAGGATGATTTGAAACTACTAATTGTAGTCAGAGACTGCTCATTCGTTTCCTGGCTGCCCAGACCCAAAATAAGTGCACAGAAATTATATTAATTGCAATATTGTTTGACCAATAGCTTAAGCATATTCCTGGCTAACTCTTGCATCTAAAATTAACCCATTTCTATTATTTCATATTTTACCATAAGGCTCATGGTTTACTGGCAAGGTTCTGGCATGTCTGTCTCCTATGGTGGCTACATGGCATCTCCCTGACTCTGCCTTCCTCCTCTATCTGCTTGGAATTCCCACCTTGCTCTATTCTGCTAAACCACTGGCCAAAACAGCTTCATTCATTAACCAATAAAAGCAACACATATATTGAAGTACTTCCCACACCAACTGATCCTCCTCCTTCCAAGTTCCAACACTGGATTCCAGGGCTATGGACCTCAGGGCTGTGGATTCCAGGCCTGAATGCCCAGGCTATGGATCCAGGGTTGTAGACCCCAGGGCTGTAGATTCCAAATCTGTGGATTCTAGAGTTGTAGGTTCCAGGGCTATGGATTCAGGATTGTGGATCCCTGGGCTGTGGATTTCAGGGTTTTGGACCCCAGGGCTATGGATCCCTGGGCTGTGGATTCCAGGGCTATGGATCCCAGGACTGGATCTCCCAGCTGTGGATCCAGGATTGTAGATGCCAGGGCTTTGGATCCCAGGTCTGTGGATCCCAGAGCTATTGACGCCACGGCTGTGGATCCCAGAGCTATGAACGCCAGGGCTTTGGATCCCAGGGCTGTAGATCCCAGGGCAGTGGACCCCAGGGCTGTGGATCCCAGGGCTGTGGATCCCAGGGCTGTGGATCTGAGGCCTGTGCTATTGCACCAGGCTCACACTGTGCTGCAGATTAAACCCAAAGCTCTGTGCATGCTCTCTTTTCCTTAAAATCACTTTGAATAACAAATCCTGCCGTAGAGCACTTCCCAGAATCTTATGTACTTTTATCCCTCTTTCAAAAGTGAAGTATTATCCTCACTTCCAGATAAGGACAGGGAGTAGAAACTTCTGCAGTCCCCCGAGGTTATAAACCTAAAGCAGAAGGGACCGGGCTTTGGAGTGGGCAATCTGAATCCCAGACTGATGCTGGTTTATGGCATCTGGTGTGCTGGGACGCCGCTGGCCAGGCTCTCCTCCCTTTGTTAGATGCCCCTGTAGGGGCCATCTGTTGGGGGTGAGGGGAAGACATTTTTTGGTTTCTATTAAGTTAATTTCCTCTACAACTAAATTGTTTGCCAGCTACTAGCCACGGTCTCTCATCCACGGAAACCACATACTGCTGCACGTTACAGCAAGGCTCGGAGCCTGACAGGCACATCGCCCCATCGGGACTTCATGCTATGCAACTTTGTATCAAATATTCTCTCAGCTGGGATCAGGAAGAAGCAAATCATTTTTGTGATCAAACAGCGTGACGCTTTTAAATAGGTAGAGATTACATATTACATTTTACCACTGAGTGTCTCAATAAAGATACCATAAACAGAAATCCACACATATAACAAATCACACTTAACTGTGGCTGGTATCTGATTTATGTGAGATTATAAATTATTGAATCTGGTGACTACGGTCCTGGCATGGAGCCCAGACCAAGAAATGTAAAACTTTTCTTCTTAATATAAGAAAGAAAACAGGAAAGGAACCGGCTCCTCACTCCTGTCCTTATTAAAGCCATCCTGAGGGGAACCTGAAATTTAGTCAGATGGCTCCCCCTTAGCTGGTCTTCCGCTTTAGAACAGCTAACGGCTTCCTGGTTTTTCACAGAATGGGGTGAGGTGAATGGTGGGGGCAGACAGCACCCAATGTGCAGGCCTACATTAATCTTCGTGTTCCCTCAGACAGGTTTGTTTTCTCGCACCTACACAATGGAACAATGAAAAAGGAAAAGTGGCTGACATTTCCATTGTGTCAAAGAAAACGTTCCACTTAGAGAGGAGTCAAACGCAACAATGTGGGGACAGCTAAGAATGGTAGGAAAGCAAACTTTGCTTTGTAAGCCCTCATTTGGAGTGTGGAGATCCCTGAAAGTTGCTTTGAACATTTATGAAATTTTAATGCGGTGATTCTAGGTCCTAAATTTTAAGTTTGACACTCCGTAAGCAGCGCTGCTTCCGTCCTTCCCCTCTCCCATTCTTTCCTGCCTCCTTTCTCCCTTTGTTGGGTCTTCATCACGTGTGCATGCTACAGGGGTAGACAGCATGGCCCCTCAAGTTCAATCTCTCACCTCCCAGATGAAGGGCTTCCCCTAGGCCAGCGGTGGATGCTCACCTAAGAGCAGTCTTGTGTGATGGGGAACACCTCTTTCTTTCTTCTTTCTTTCCTCTTTCTTTCTTTCTTTCTTTCTTTCTTCCTTCCTTCCTTCCTTCCTTCCTTCCTTCCTTCCTTTCTTTCTTTCTTTCTTTCTTTTTATTTTCAAGACAGGGTTTCGCCGTAGCTTTTTGGTTCCTGTCCTGGAACTAGCTCTTCTAGACGAGGCTGTCCTCGAACTCACAGAGATCTGCCTGCCTCTGCCTCCCGAGTGCTGGGATTAAAGGCGTGTGCCACCACCACCCGGCTGGAACACCACTTTCATATAATAACGTCATAAGCTGCCAACTGCAAGTCAACGCTCACTTTCCTAAAAATTCAAGGTTCCTGTTTGTTAGATGGCTATGCACGCCCACAAGTAGAGCTCCTCAGCAAACTGTAGCTGGGGGTTGGGACTCAAACCCCTCCAACATCCGGCCCCTTTCCCATCTAAACTAAAGCTGGGCCCTCATCTAAGGACATGAAGAATCAAAGGAGAGGCCAGGATCAGATTTACAACAAAGCAAAAACCCCACGGTGCTTCTTGTACAGACAGAAGAGCACTGCTGATTCCTGGCTCTGGGGCAAGAGGGCTGAATACTAGGAGCTGCTTGCTACATGAAATGCTTATCAAGTTTCACCTTGCACCACAGCGCCTCCCTGGGTAACGCATTAGAATGCTGCCTGGGGTCCTGCCTCATATTCCAAGAGAGTTGTCATCTGCAACCACTGCCCACCATGGTCAGAGCCATCACATGCCTGCCAAGTCCTGTCCCCAGCATGAGAACTGTTTAACACAAGAAATGGAAGTCCCACCAGGAACGTGGACATTTGCTTTGAGAAGATGGACTACCCCCAAAAGAAGAATCAAGAACTATCATACAGAGCACAGGGGTACAGAGTGTATATGATCCTCAGGTGGCAAAGAAGACAACATTGTTTTGGGAGAAGAAAAAGTTACTGAAATGAAAAGAAATGTTGACGCTGAAGGATCACGGGAAGTGTTTAGCTGCATTGCTTCCCAGAAGAGATAAGAAACACATGAGATGGACCAGAGATGAAGAAGGGAGGTAATCGAGGTAGACGCTGGGCAGGATATTGATTAGAGATAAAAGGATATTATTGGTTTTGGGTGGCAATGGATGCTTACTGATTAAATTCAATAATAAAGAGATAGGTAACTGGAGTTTGATGTGGAACAATGAACTGGATAAACAATTTGTGCACTAAATATTAAGAGAAAATTTACAGGCAATATGGAGAAATTTGTAACAATATGGTAACCATAAGAACATAGGAACTAAGCAAGTTATAAGATAGTCAAGGCAAAGTTAGAAGGACTTACTGAATGCTGTGGATAAAAAGTAAATAATTTTAGATGGAGATTCTTCTTTGATCATGAGAGATCAAAAATGGCACTCAGACAAAGAGATACCTTCATGAGATGATTAGATGTTTAATTCTGGATCCAGACATCGTTTTAAATGACCTATGACATGGAGGAGTTTGACTTCTCCTAGCCTCATTTTCTCATCTACAAATAGATACAGTTCCTATTGCACAATGATATTTGACATTGAAAGTTAATTAAGATAAACCATATAGGAATTTGAAAACTGAGAAAAACCAAAGATACAATAATTTATTCTAGAAAGTACTACTATTAGACAAATAAAAATGCAGCAGTTGGATATGGTTTCAATGCAAAGGATTAAAATACCTTGTGTAATTTGAAAGATGGCCTGAAAAATTAAAGGTAAAGAGAAGGGCCTGGAGAGATGGTCCAGAGGCTAGGAACAAGTGCTACTCTTGCAGAATACTCAAGTTTGATTCCCAGCACTCATATTTGCTGGCTCACAATTGCCTGCAACTCCAGTTCCGGTGGATCTGATACCTCTGGCCTTCATGTGTACATGCACACCTGAACTCACATGCACACACACACACACACACACATATTCACACATGCATATACACACACGTACACATATACTCATCTGCAAACACACACAATTTAAAAAATTTAAATACAGCTCTAAAAATCACAAAGAACCAAAGAAAAAAGCTGATATCCCAGAAAGCAGAATAATAACCAAGGAATTTACCTTTTGTACTTGACATTTTTTTCATTGTTCGTTCTTTCTCCTATTCAAGGTTTACTCTGTTAATGGAATCTTTGCCTGTGCTCTTCTGTGGATTTTGTCTGCACACAGCACTTCTATACCTGCCTATAGCTGTACAAAGCCAGTGACCTGAACGACCCTGCTAAGTCAGCCTTTCCACACTGACTTGTCATCTCTAGAAGAAAGGATCCAGGACTCATCTGGGACAGCGAGCATTTCCCAAAAGTCAAGGCTAATTTAGGGAAGCACTCTTCCCAGGCATTGGCAAGGAATATGTTTCCAAAAACAAGGAGAGTCATGAGGAAGGACGAACATGTCTATGCTTACCAGAAAAAAAAGCAATTCAGTGGGAGAAAAGATTCTTGTGTATTATGGATATTTAGACACAAGAAAATATTAATTTCAAAGTCAAGTATGGGTGTAAGTTTGGAGAGGATTTAGCTTAGAAAAACAGGTTGGTGAGCCAGTCATCTACTCGGGTGGTAATAGCTGGTGACTCAGAAGAACTAGCAGAAACCCATCAACAGAAAGAGCACATGAAGAAAGACAGCATCATACTTGAGCCAATTTTCTCATGGCCAAGATTTGATTTCTTGTATTATCTTCACAAGAAACATTTCCCTTGACCTCAATTACCTCAGGGCACAGGGTGTTATGTTCAGTTAATAGAGATCACAGAGAACAATCCAAAATAATAAACACTGCATTGAAAATTAGAAGTCTGCCTTTTCTGCCAACAGTGAAATAAAAACTATACAATGGACCAACCAAAGTCACAATCATATTCTTCACAAATGGGTGGTTCATGCAGTCAAGTTCTTTTTTTTCTTTTTTTTAAATTTATTTATTAAATATTTCTGTCTCTTCCCCACCTCCGCCTCCCCTTTCCCTCCCCCTCCCCTAATCAAGTCCCCCTCCCTCGTCAGCCCAAGAGTGCATCTTTTAAGCTCGAAACAGTGTAGACTTTATGCTCGGGTGGTAATTAACTGAGCAAACTGTAGGGATTTGCAACAGTTGCGTAAGTGGATTCTACCCTCTTGTTTACTTTCCTCAAGTCTTGTAC